>NW_026734625.1:0-280295 GCF_949786415.1 Peromyscus eremicus
TTCTACTCTACTGTGTTTCCTATGGGGTCCGAAAAGTGAGCTTGCTCAGAACAAAAGAACTGTGCTACCTACACACACGGGCCATATCTAGTTCAACTCTGCTTAGGAAACTGATGTGAACAGTAGATCCTCTTCAGTCCAATACACTGTACTTGCTGGGAACAGATGCATGTGCTATTTGCACTGTGTATGGCAATGGGAGTGCAATAGTGACTCTTCTTACCAGAAAAAAACTCTTGGTCGTAGGACCAGAAACTGCATGTGTCTCAACTCCATTTAGGACTGGGAAAGAAACGCTAGCTCGCCTTACAAGAAAAACACTCTGCTTTTGAGAAAAGAGCACTCTTCTAAAATACTGTGTTTCCTACAGGGAAAGAACAGTGAGCTTGCTCAGAACAAAGAACTGTGCTTCCTACACACATGGCCGTATCTAGTTCAATTCTGCTTAGGAACCTGACAAGAACAGTAGATCCTCTTCAGTCCAATACACTGTACATGCTGGGAACAGACGCCAGTGCTATTTGCCCTGTGTAAAACAATGGGAGCACAACAGTGACTCTTCTTACCAGAAAACAACTCTTGCTCGTAGGAAATGAAACTGCATGTGACTCAACTCCATTTAGGACTGGGAAACAAACGCTAGTTCGCCTTACAAGAAACACACTCTGCTTTTGAAAAAAGAGCACTCTTCTACTCTACTGTGTTTCCTATGTGGTCCGAACAGTGAGCTTGCTCAGAACAAAAAAACTGTGCTTCCTGCACACACGGCCATATCTAGTTCAATTCTGCTTAGGAACCTGACATGAACAGTAGATCCTCTTCAGTCCAATACACTGTACTTGCTGGGAACAGACAACAGTGCTATTTGTCCTTGTATGGCAATGGCAGCACAATAGTGACTCTTCTTACGAGAAAGAACTCTTGCTTGTAGGACCAGAAACTGCATGGGATTCAACTCCATTTAGGACTGGGAAAAAAACGCTCGCTCGCTTTACAAGAAACACACTCTTCTTTTGAGAAAAGAGCACTCTTCTACTCTACTGTGTTTCCTATGGGGTCCAAACAGTGAGCTTGCTCAGAACAAAAGAACTGTGCTTCCTGCACAGATGGGCCATATCTATTCAATTCTGCTTAGGAAACTGACAAGAACAGTAGATCCTCTTCAGTCCAATACACTGTACATGCTGGGAAAAGACGCCAGTACTATTTGCCCTGTGTATGACAATGGGAGCACAATAGTGACTCTTCTTACCAGAAAACAACTCTTGCTCCTAGGACCAGAAACTGCATGTGATTCAACTCCATTTAAGACTGGGAAACAAACGCTAGCTCGCCTTACAAGAAAAACACTCTGCTTTTGAGAAAAGAGCACTCTTCTACTCTTCTGTGTTTCCTATAGGGCCAGAACAGTGAGCTTGATCAGAACAAAAGAACTGTGCTTTCTTCACACGGGCCATATCTAGTTCAACTCTGCTTAGGAAACTGACAAGAACAGTAGATCCTCTTCAGTCCAATACACTATACTTGCTAGGAACAGACACCAGTGCTATTTGTCCTGTGTATGGCAATGGCAGCGCAATAGTGACTCTTCTTACCAGAAAACAACTCTTGCTCGTAGGACCAGAAACTGCATGTGATTCCACTCCATTTAGGACTGGGAAACAAACTCTAGCTCGCTTTACAAGAAACACACTCTGCTTTTGAGAAAAGAGCACTCTTCTACTCTACTGTGTTTCCTATAGGGACAGAACAGTGAGCTTGCTCAGAAAAAAAGAACTGTACTTCCTACACACACGGGCCATATCTTGTTCAACTCTGCTTAGGAAACTGACAAGAACTGTAGCTCCTATTAAGTCCAATACACTGTACTTGCTGGGAAAAGACGCGAGTGCTATTTGCCTTGTGTAGGGCAATGGTAGTGCAATAGTGACTTTCCTTACCAGAAAAAAACTCTTGTTCGTAGGACCAGAAACTGCTTGTGATTCAACTCCATTTAGGACTAGGAAACAAACGCTAGCTCGCCTTACAAAAACACACTCTGCTTTTGAGAAATGAGCACTCTTCTACTCTACTGTGTTTCCTATAGGGCCAGAACAGTGAGCTTGCTGAGAACATAAGAACGGTTCTTCCTACACACACGGGCCATATCTAGTTGAACTCTGCTTAGGAAACTGACAAGACAGTAGCTCCTCTTCAGTCCGATACACTGTACTTGCTGGGAACAGACGCGAGAGGTATATGCACTTTGTATGGCAAGGGGAGCGCAATAGTGACTTTCCTTACCAGAAAACAACTCTTGCTCTTAGGACCAGAAACTGCATGTGATTCAACTCCATTTAGGACTGGGAAACAAACGCTAGCTCGCCTTACAAGAACATACTCTGCTTTTGAGAAAAGAGCCCTCTTCTACTCTTCTGTGTTTCCTATGGGGTCCGAACAGTGATCTTGCTCAGAACAAAAGAACTGTGCTTCCTACACACACGGCCATATCTAGTTCAAGTCTGCTTAGGAAACTGACAAGAACAGTAGATCCTCTTCAGTCCAATACACTGTACTTGCTGGGAACAGACGCCAGTGCTCTTTGTCCTGTGTATGGCAATGGCAGCGCAATAGTGACACTTCTTACCATAAAACAACTCTTGCTCTTAGGACTAGAAACTGCATGTGATTCAACTCCATTTAAGACTGGGAAACAAACGCTAGCTGGCCTTACAAGAAACACACTCTGCTTTAGAGAAAAGAGCACTCTTCTACTCTACTGTGTTTCCTATAGGGCCAGAACAGTGAGCTTGCTCAAAACAAAAGAACTGTGCTTCCTACATACGGGCCATAACTAGTTCAACTCTGCTTAGGAAACTGACAAGAACTGTAGCTCCTCTTCAGTCCGAAACACTGTACTTGCTGGGAACAGACGCGAGTGCTATTTGCACTGTGTATGGCAATGGGAGCGCAATAGTGACTTTCCTTACCAGAAAACAACTCTTGCTCTTAGGACTAGAAACTGCATGTGATTCAACTCCATTTAAGACTGGGAAACAAACGCTAGCTGGCCTTACAAGAAACACACTCTGCTTTAGAGAAAAGAGCACTCTTCTACTCTACTGTGTTTCCTATAGGGCCAGAACAGTGAGCTTGCTCAAAACAAAAGAACTGTGCTTCCTACATACGGGCCATATCTAGTTCAACTCTGCTTAGGAAACAAACAAGAACTGTAGCTCCTCTTCAGTCCAATACACTGTACTTGCGGGGAACAGACGGGAGTGCTATTTGCATTGTGTATGGCAATTGGAGCACAATAGTGACTTGTCTTACGAGAAAACAACTCTTGCTCGTAGGACAAAAAACTGCATGTGACTCAACTCCATTTAGGACTGGGAAACAAACGCTAGCTCGCCTTACAAGAAACACACTCTGCTTTTGAGAAAAGAGCACTCTTCTACTCTACTGTGTTTCCTATAGGGCCAGAATAGTGAGCTTGATCAGAACAAAAGAACTGTGCTTCCTTCACACGGGCCATATCTAGTTCAACTCTGCTTAGGAAACTGACAAGAACAGTAGCTCCTCTTCAGTCCGATACACTGTACTTGCTGGGAATGGACCGAGTGCTATTTGCACTATGTATGGCAATGGGAGCGCAATAGTGACTTTCCTTACCAGAAAACAACTCTTGCTCATAGGACCAGAAACTGCATGTGATTCAACTCCATTTAGGACTGGGAAACAAATGCTAGCTCGCCTTACATGAAACACACTCTGCTTTTTAGAAAAGAGCACTCTTCTACTCTACTGTGTTTCCTATGGGGTCCAAACAGTGAGCTTGCTCAGAACAAAAGAACTGTGCTTCCTACACATGGACCATATCTAGTTCAACTCTGCTTAGGGAACTGACAGTACAGTAGCTCCTATTCAGTCCAATACACTATACTTCCTGGGAACAGACGCGAGTGCTATTTGTAATGTGTATGGCAATTGGAGCGCAATAGTGACTTTCCTTACCAGAAAACAACTCTTGCTCGTAGGACCAGAAACTGCATGTGATTCAACTCCATTTAGGACTAGGAAACAAACGCTAGCTCGCCTTACAAGAAATACACTCTGCTTTTGAGAAAAGAGCACTGCTGTGGGATGTATGGCAAATGTGTTGCTAATTAATCAATAAAACACTGATTGGCCGTTGGCTAGGCAGGAAGTGTAGGCGGGGCAAGTAGGAGAATAAAGCAGGGAAGTGGAAGGCTGAGAGAGAGACACTGCCAGCCGCCATCAGGTCAAGGAAGATGAAGGTACCAGTAAGCCATGAGCCATGTGGCAAAGTAAAAATTAATAGAAATCTGCTAAATATAAGAGTAAGAGCTAGACAATAACAGGCCTTAGCTAATGGCCAAGCAGTTTAAATAATGTAAGAGTCTTTGTGTTTATTTTATAAGTGGGCTCTGAGACTGGCGGGACTTGGTGGTGGCAGCTGGAGAGAAATTCTCCAGCAACAAATTGCGTCCAATGTGTTGGCAAGAGTTTCCACCTAAAAACTGAGAAAAAAGATTCTAAAACGGAGCTAAAAACAGCTCCTAGTTGTCTCTTTCAAGCTAGTGGCAGCCTGCGTGTTTGAGCTACTATGGCGGGTTCCTGGCGTGCATGCTTGACCTGCAGTATGGCGGGAATGAGGCCTCTGCAAGTGGCACATTAAGCTGTGTGGTGGATTTAGCCTTTGCTAGTACAAAACAAAACAAAACAAAAAAAAAGAGATTTCTGGGCTACACACTGCTTTGATAGAAGCAGAGACCCACTATTTCTGAGAGTTGATGGCTCCCAGAGCTGGCGGAAAACGTAGCCATGTTGGGAATCTGAGGTGGGCGGAGCCAGCAGCCACAGCTGCTGCAGTTTAAAGCAATAGATTCACAATAAGACAGATTCAGATGTAATAGTTTACAATGTGTGTAAAAGATATGTAGGCTTGAAAGAGACAAAAAAGGTGATATATAGAGTTATAGAAACAAATACATAGTTTTAAAAAATAAAGTCATTAAAGAGACAGTAAAGGTGGTATAAAAAATAAGCCACGTAAAAATGGATATTACACAGAGAATCTGGATTGTGTTGTCGTTGGGACTTTTAACTGCAGAAAAACATTTGATTGTAAAAGCTGTAGAGTTATGCCAAAATGTATATTTTAAAGATACCTTGACTTCAAAATTTGGACGTAAGGATATGTTGCTTTGGAAAAGAGTCTCTTTTGTTTCCACAGAAAGCCAGAGGGTATGGATTTGTTCAAGATTAAGATACATCAGGTTTGACCAGCCAAGACCCCCTGAAGGTCTCCTATGACACCATGGCCCAGATGATCCAACATCCAGAATGGTTTAAAGGCATCTGGCTCAGACGATACAGCCTCATGGACTATTCCATAATTCTAAATTTTTTTTTGTTTCCCCACAAGATACAGCGCCCCCTTCCAGCAGGAAGTAGTAAGAGAAGCTACGCCCAAATTGCCAAATTATATGTAATTTTACATTGTTAAGGTTAAAACCTTCCTTTTTGAAAAAAAAAGGGGGAAGTGCTGTGGGATGTATGGCAAATGTGTTGCTAATTAATCAATAAAACACTGGCCGTTGGCTAGGCAGGAAGTGTAGGCGGGGCAAGGAGGAGAATAAAGCGGGGAAGTGGAAGGCTGAGAGAGAGACACTGCCAGCCGCCATCAGGACAAGGAAGATGTAAGGTACCAGTAAGCCATGAGCCATGTGGCAAAGTAAAGATTAATAGAAATGGGCTAAATATAAGAGTAAGAGCTAGACAATAACAGGCCCGAGCTAATGGCCAAGCAGTTTAAATAATGTAAGAGTCTGTGTGTTTATTTTATAAGTGGGCTCTGAGACTGGCGGGACTTGGTGGTGGGAGCTGGAGAGAAATTCTACAGCAACAGGGCACTCTTCTACTCTACTGTGTTTCCTATGGGGTCCAAACAGTGAGCTTGCTCAGAACAAAAGAACTGTGCTTCCTACACACATGGACCATATCTAGTTCAACTCTGCTTAGGAAACTGACAAGAACAGTAGCTCCTATTCAGTCCAATACACTGTACTTGCTGGGAACAGACGCGAGTGCTATTTGCACTGTGTATGGCAATGGGAGCACAATAGTGACTTCCTTACCAGAAAACAACTCTTGCTCGTAGGACCAGTAACTGCATGTGATTTAACTCCATTTAAGACTGGGAAACAAACGCTAGCTCGCCTTACAAGAAACACACTCTGCGTTTGAGAAAAGAGCACTCTTCTACTCTACTGTGTTTCCTATGTGGTCCGAACAGTGAACTTGCTCAGAACAAAAAAACTGTGCTTCCTCCACACACGGCCATATCTAGTTCAATTCTGCTTAGGAACCTGATATGAACAGTAGATCCTCTTCAGTCCAATACACTGTACTTGCTGGGAACAGACAACAGTGCTATTTGTCCTGTGTATGGCAATGGCAGCACAATAGTGACTCTTCTTACGAGAAAAGATCTCTTGCTCATAGAACCAGAAACTGCTTGGGATTCAACTCCATTTAGGACTGTTAAACAAAAGCTAGCTCGCCTTACAAGAAACACACTCTGCTTTTGAGAAAAGAGCACTCTTCTACTCTAAAGTGTTTGCTATAGGGCCAGAACAGTGAGCTTGCTGAGAACAAAAGAACTGTGCTTCCTACACACACGGGCCATATCTAGTTCAACTCTGCTTAGGAAACTAACAAGAACAGTAGCTCCTCTTCAGTCCGATACACTGTAATAGCTGGGAACACACGCGAGTGCTATTTGCACTGTGTATGTCAATGAGAGCGCAATAGTGACTTTCCTTACCAGAAAACAACTCTTGCTCGTAGGACCAGAAACTGCATGTGATTCAACTCCATTTAGGACTGGGAAACAAATGCTAGCTCGCCTTACATGAAACACACACTCCTTTTGAGAAAAGAGCACTCTTCTACTCTACTGTGTTTCCTAAGGGGTCCGAAAAGTGAGCTTGCTCAGAACAAAAGAACTGTGCTACCTACACACACGGGCCATATCTAGTTCAACTCTGCTTAGGAAACTGACATGAACAGTAGATCCTCTTCAGTCCAATACACTGTACTTGCTGGGAACAGATGCATGTGCTATTTGCACTGTGTATGGCAATGGGAGTGCAATAGTGACTCTTCTTACCAGAAAAAAACTCTTGGTCGTAGGACCAGAAACTGCATGTGTCTCAACTCCATTTAGGACTGGGAAAGAAATGCTAGCTCACCTTACAAGAAAAACACTCTGCTTTTGAGAAAAGAGCACTCTTCTAAAATACTGTGTTTCCTACAGGGAAAGAGGAGTGAGCTTGCTCAGAACAAAGAACTGTGCTTCCTACACACATGGCCGTATCTAGTTCAATTCTGCTTAGGAACCTGACAAGAACAGTAGATCCTCTTCAGTCCAATACACTGTACATGCTGGGAACAGACGCCAGTGCTATTTGCCCTGTGTAAAACAATGGGAGCACAACAGTGACTCTTCTTACCAGAAAACAACTCTTGCTCGTAGGAACTGAAACTGCATGTGACTCAACTCCATTTAGGACTGGGAAACAAACGCTAGCTCGCCTTACAAGAAACACACTCTGCTTTTGAAAAAAGAGCACTCTTCTACTCTACTGTGTTTCCTATGTGGTCCGAACAGTGAGCTTGCTCAGAACAAAAAAACTGTGCTTCCTGCACACACGGCCATATCTAGTTCAATTCTGCTTAGGAACCTGACATGAACAGTAGATCCTCTTCAGTCCAATACACTGTACTTGCTGGGAACAGACAACAGTGCTATTTGTCCTTGTATGGCAATGGCAGCACAATAGTGACTCTTCTTACGAGAAAGAACTCTTGCTTGTAGGACCAGAAACTGCATGGGATTCAACTCCATTTAGGACTGGGAAAAAAACGCTCGCTCGCTTTACAAGAAACACACTCTTCTTTTGAGAAAAGAGCACTCTTCTACTCTACTGTGTTTCCTATGGGGTCCAAACAGTGAGCTTGCTCAGAACAAAAGAACTGTGCTTCCTGCACAGATGGGCCATATCTATTCAATTCTGCTTAGGAAACTGACAAGAACAGTAGATCCTCTTCAGTCCAATACACTGTACATGATGGGAAAAGACGCCAGTACTATTTGCCCTGTGTATGACAATGGGAGCACAATAGTGACTCTTCTTACCAGAAAACAACTCTTGCTCCTAGGACCAGAAACTGCATGTGATTCAACTCCATTTAAGACTGGGAAACAAACGCTAGCTCGCCTTACAAGAAAAACACTCTGCTTTTGAGAAAAGAGCACTCTTCTACTCTTCTGTGTTTCCTATAGGGCCAGAACAGTGAGCTTGATCAGAACAAAAGAACTGTGCTTCCTTCACACGGGCCATATCTAGTTCAACTCTGCTTAGGAAACTGACAAGAACAGTAGCTCTTCTTCAGTCCGATACACTGTACTTGCTGGGAATAGACGCGAGAGCTATTTGCACTATGTATGGCAAGGGGAGCGCAATAGTGACTTTCCTTACCAGAAAACAACTCTTGCTCTTAGGACCAGAAACTGCATGAGATTCAACTCCATTTAGGACTGGGAAACAAACGCTAGCTCGCCTTACAAGAAACACACTCTGCTTTTGAGAAAAGAGCACTCTTCTACTCTACTGTGTTTCCTATGGTGTCCGAACAGTGAGCATGCTCAGAACAAAAGAACTGTGCTTCCTACACACACGGCCATATCTAGTTCAAGTCTGCTTAGGAACCTGACAAGAACAGTAGATCCTCTTCAGTCCAATACACTATACTTGCTAGGAACAGACGCCAGTGCTATTTGTCCTGTGTATGGCAATGGCAGCGCAATAGTGACTCTTCTTACCAGAAAACAACTCTTGCTCATAGGACCAGAAACTGCATGTGATTCCACTCCATTTAGGACTGGGAAACAAACTCTAGCTCGCTTTACAAGAAACACACTCTGCTTTTGAGAAAAGAGCACTCTTCTACTCTACTGTGTTTCCTATAGGGACAGAACAGTGAGCTTGCTCAGAAAAAAAGAACTGTACTTCCTACACACACGGGCCATATCTAGTTCAACTCTGCTTAGGAAACTGACAAGAACTGTAGCTCCTATTAAGTCCAATACACTGTACTTGCTGGGAAAAGACGCGAGTGCTATTTGCCTTGTGTAGGGCAATGGTAGTGCAATAGTGACTTTCCTTACCAGAAAAAAACTCTTGTTCGTAGGACCAGAAACTGCTTGTGATTCAACTCCATTTAGGACTAGGAAACAAACGCTAGCTCGCCTTACAAAAACACACTCTGCTTTTGAGAAAAGAGCACTCTTCTACTCTACTGTGTTTCCTATAGGGCCAGAACAGTGAGCTTGCTGAGAACATAAGAACGGTTCTTCCTACACACACGGGCCATATCTAGTTGAACTCTGCTTAGGAAACTGACAAGACAGTAGCTCCTCTTCAGTCCGATACACTGTACTTGCTGGGAACAGACGCGAGAGGTATTTGCACTATGTATGGCAAGGGGAGCGCAATAGTGACTTTCCTTACCAGAAAACAACTCTTGCTCTTAGGACCAGAAACTGCATGTGATTCAACTCCATTTAGGACTGGGAAACAAACGCTAGCTCGCCTTACAAGAACATACTCTGCTTTTGAGAAAAGAGCACTCTTCTACTCTACTGTGTTTCCTATGGTGTCCGAACAGTGATCTTGCTCAGAACAAAAGAACTGTGCTTCCTACACACATGGCCATATCTAGTTCAAGTCTGCTTAGGAAACTGACAAGAACAGTAGATCCTCTTCAGTCCAATACACTGTACTTGCTGGGAACAGACGCCAGTGCTCTTTGTCCTGTGTATGGCAATGGCAGCGCAATAGTGACTCTTCTTACCATAAAACAACTCTTGCTCTTAGGACTAGAAACTGCATGTGATTCAACTCCATTTAAGACTGGGAAACAAATGCTAGCTGGCCTTACAAGAAACACACTCTGCTTTAGAGAAAAGAGCACTCTTCTACTCTACTGTGTTTCCTATAGGGCCAGAACAGTGAGCTTGCTCAAAACAAAAGAACTGTGCTTCCTACATACGGGCCATAACTAGTTCAACTCTGCTAAGGAAACTGACAAGAACTGTAGCTCCTCTTCAGTCCGATACACTGTACTTGCTGGGAACAGACGCGAGTGCTATTTGCACTGTGTATGGCAATGGTAGTGCAATAGTGACTTTCCTTACCAGAAAACAACTCTTGCTCGTAGGACCAGAAACTGCATGTGATTCAACTCCATTTAGGACTGGGGAACAAGTGCTAGCTCGCCTTACAAGAAACACACTCTGTTTTTGAGAAAAGAGCACTCTTCTCTACTGTGTTTCCTATGGGGTCCAAACAGTGAGCTTGCTCAGAACAAAAGTACTGTGCCTCCTACACACACAGGCCATATCTAGTTCAACTCTGCTTAGGAAACAAACAAGAACTGTAGCTCCTCTTCAGTCCAATACACTGTACTTGCGGGGAACAGACGCGAGTGCTATTTGCACTGTGTATGGCAATTGGAGCACAATAGTGACTTGTCTTACCAGAAAACAACTCTTGCTCGTAGGACAAAAAACTGCATGTGACTCAACTCCATTTAGGAGTGGGAAACAAACGCTAGCTCGCCTTACAAGAAACACACTCTGCTTTTGAGAAAAGAGCACTCTTCTACTCTACTGTGTTTCCTATAGGGCCAGAATAGTGAGCTTGATCAGAACAAAAGAACTGTGCTTCCTTCACACGGGCCATATCTAGTTCAACTCTGCTTAGGAAACTGACAAGAACAGTAGCTCCTCTTCAGTCCGATACACTGTACTTGCTGGGAATGGACCGAGTGCTATTTGCACTATGTATGGCAATGGGAGCGCAATAGTGACTTTCCTTACCAGAAAACAACTCTTGCTCATAGGACCAGAAACTGCATGTGATTCAACTCCATTTAGGACTGGGAAACAAATGCTAGCTCGCCTTACATGAAACACACTCTGCTTTTGAGAAAAGAGCACTCTTCTACTCTACTGTGTTTCCTATGGGGTCCAAACAGTGAGCTTGCTCAGAACAAAAGAACTGTGCTTCCTACACATGGACCATATCTAGTTCAACTCTGCTTAGGGAACTGACAGTACAGTAGCTCCTATTCAGTCCAATACACTATACTTCCTGGGAACAGACGCGAGTGCTATTTGTAATGTGTATGGCAATTGGAGCGCAATAGTGACTTTCCTTACCAGAAAACAACTCTTGCTCGTAGGACCAGAAACTGCATGTGATTCAACTCCATTTAGGACTAGGAAACAAACGCTAGCTCGCCTTACAAGAAATACACTCTGCTTTTGAGAAAAGAGCACTGCTGTGGGATGTATGGCAAATGTGTTGCTAATTAATCAATAAAACACTGATTGGCCGTTGGCTAGGCAGGAAGTGTAGGCGGGGCAAGTAGGAGAATAAAGCAGGGAAGTGGAAGGCTGAGAGAGAGACACTGCCAGCCGCCATCAGGTCAAGGAAGATGTAAGGTACCAGTAAGCAATGAGCCATGTGGCAAAGTAAAAATTAATAGAAATCTGCTAAATATAAGAGTAAGAGCTAGACAATAACAGGCCTTAGCTAATGGCCAAGCAGTTTAAATAATGTAAGAGTCTTTGTGTTTATTTTATAAGTGGGCTCTGAGACTGGCGGGACTTGGTGGTGGCAGCTGGAGAGAAATTCTCCAGCAACAAATGGCGTCCAATGTGTTGGCAAGAGTTTCCACCTAAAAACTGAGAAAAAAGATTCTAAAACGGAGCTAAAAACAGCTCCTAGTTGTCTCTTTCAAGCTAGTGGCAGCCTGCGTGTTTGAGCTACTATGGCGGGTTCCTGGCGTGCATGCTTGACCTGCAGTATGGCGGGAATGAGGCCTCTGCAAGTGGCACATTAAGCTGTGTGGTGGATTTAGCCTTTGCTAGTACAAAACAAAACAAAACAAAAAAAAAAGAGATTTCTGGGCTACACACTGCTTTGATAGAAGCAGAGACCCACTATTTCTGAGAGTTGATGGCTCCCAGAGCTGGCGGAAAACGTAGCCATGTTGGGAATCTGAGGTGGGCGGAGCCAGCAGCCACAGCTGCTGCAGTTTAAAGCAATAGATTCACAATAAGACAGATTCAGATGTAATAGTTTACAATGTGTGTAAAAGATATGTAGGCTTGAAAGAGACAAAAAAGGTGATATATAGAGTTATAGAAACAAATACATAGTTTTAAAAAATAAAGTCATTAAAGAGACAGTAAAGGTGGTATAAAAAATAAGCCACGTAAAAATGGATATTACACAGAGAATCTGGATTGTGTTGTCGTTGGGACTTTTAACTGCAGAAAAACATTTGATTGTAAAAGCTGTAGAGTTATGCCAAAATGTATATTTTAAAGATACCTTGACTTCAAAATTTGGACGTAAGGATATGTTGCTTTGGAAAAGAGTCTCTTTTGTTTCCACAGAAAGCCAGAGGCTATGGATTTGTTCAAGATTAAGATACATCAGGTTTGACCAGCCAAGACCCCCTGAAGGTCTCCTATGACACCATGGCCCAGATGATCCAACATCCAGAATGGTTTAAAGGCATCTGGCTCAGACGATACAGCCTCATGGACTATTCCATAATTCTAAATTTTTTTTTGTTTCCCCACAAGATACAGCGCCCCCTTCCAGCAGGAAGTAGTAAGAGAAGCTACGCCCAAATTGCCAAATTATATGTAATTTTACATTGTTAAGGTTAAAACCTTCCTTTTTGAAAAAAAAAAGGGGGAAGTGCTGTGGGATGTATGGCAAATGTGTTGCTAATTAATCAATAAAACACTGGCCGTTGGCTAGGCAGGAAGTGTAGGCGGGGCAAGGAGGAGAATAAAGCGGGGAAGTGGAAGGCTGAGAGAGAGACACTGCCAGCCGCCATCAGGACAAGGAAGATGTAAGGTACCAGTAAGCCATGAGCCATGTGGCAAAGTAAAGATTAATAGAAATGGGCTAAATATAAGAGTAAGAGCTAGACAATAACAGGCCCGAGCTAATGGCCAAGCAGTTTAAATAATGTAAGAGTCTGTGTGTTTATTTTATAAGTGGGCTCTGAGACTGGCGGGACTTGGTGGTGGGAGCTGGAGAGAAATTCTACAGCAACAGGGCACTCTTCTACTCTACTGTGTTTCCTATGGGGTCCAAACAGTGAGCTTGCTCAGAACAAAAGAACTGTGCTTCCTACACACATGGACCATATCTAGTTCAACTCTGCTTAGGAAACTGACAAGAACAGTAGCTCCTATTCAGTCCAATACACTGTACTTGCTGGGAACAGACGCGAGTGCTATTTGCACTGTGTATGGCAATGGGAGCACAATAGTGACTTCCTTACCAGAAAACAACTCTTGCTCGTAGGACCAGTAACTGCATGTGATTTAACCCCATTTAAGACTGGGAAACAAACGCTAGCTCGCCTTACAAGAAACACACTCTGCGTTTGAGAAAAGAGCACTCTTCTACTCTACTGTGTTTCCTATGTGGTCCGAACAGTGAACTTGCTCAGAACAAAAAAACTGTGCTTCCTCCACACACGGCCATATCTAGTTCAATTCTGCTTAGGAACCTGATATGAACAGTAGATCCTCTTCAGTCCAATACACTGTACTTGCTGGGAACAGACAACAGTGCTATTTGTCCTGTGTATGGCAATGGCAGCACAATAGTGACTCTTCTTACGAGAAAAGATCTCTTGCTCATAGGACCAGAAACTGCATGGGATTCAACTCCATTTAGGACTGTTAAACAAACGCTAGCTCGCCTTACAAGAAACACACTCTGCTTTTGAGAAAAGAGCACTCTTCTACTCTAAAGTGTTTGCTATAGGGCCAGAACAGTGAGCTTGCTGAGAACAAAAGAAC
This sequence comes from Peromyscus eremicus, assembly GCF_949786415.1. Classification (NCBI taxonomy): domain Eukaryota; kingdom Metazoa; phylum Chordata; class Mammalia; order Rodentia; family Cricetidae; genus Peromyscus; species Peromyscus eremicus. The sequence goes on from NW_026734625.1 coordinate 13,970, forward strand.
TGTGCTTCCTACACACACGGGCCATATCTAGTTCAACTCTGCTTAGGAAACTAACAAGAACAGTAGCTCCTCTTCAGTCCGATACACTGTAATAGCTGGGAACAGACGCGAGTGCTATTTGCACTGTGTATGTCAATGGGAGCGCAATAGTGATTTTCCTTACCAGAAAACAACTCTTGCTCGTTAGAACAGAAACTGTATGAGATTCAACTCCATTTAGGACTGGGAAACAAATGCTAGCTCGCCTTACATGAAACACACTCTGCTTTAGAGAAAAGAGCACTCTTCTACTCTACTGTGGTTCCTATAGGGCCAGAAAAGTGAGCTTGCTCAGAACAAAAGGACTGTGCTTCCTACACACAGGGCCATATCTCCTTCAACTCTGCTTAGGAAACTGACAAGAACAGTAGCACCTCTTCAGTCCGATACACTGTACTTGCTGGGAACAGACGCGAGTGCTATTTGCACTGTGTAGGGCAATGGGAGCGCAATAGTGACTTTCCTTACCAGAAAACAACTCTTGCTCGTAAGACCAGAAACTGCATGTGATTCAATTCCATTTAGGACTGGGAAACAAACGCTAGCTCGCCTTACAAGAAACACACTCTGCTTTTAAGAAAAGAGCACTCTTCTACTCTACTGTGTTTCCTATAGGGAAAGAACAGTGAGCTTGCTCAGAACAAAAGTACTGTGCTTCCTACACACATCGACCATATCTAGTTCAACTCTGCTTTGGAAACTGACAAGAACAGAAGCTGCTCTTCAGTCCAATACACTGTACTTGCTGGGAACAGATGCGAGTGCTATTTGCACTGTGTGGCAATGGGAGCACAATAGTGACTCTTCTTACCAGAAAACAACTCTTGCTCGTAGGACCAGTAACTGCATGTGATTTAACTCCATTTAGGACTGGGAAACAAACGCTAGCTCGCCTTACAAGAAACACACTCTGCTTTTGAGAAAAGAGCACTCTTCTACTCTACTGTGTTTCCTATGTGGTCCGAACAGTGAACTTGCTCAGAACAAAAAAACTGTGCTTCCTCCACACACGGCCATATCTAGTTCAATTCTGCTTAGGAACCTGACATGAACAGTAGATCCTCTTCAGTCCAATACACTGTACTTGCTGGGAACAGACAACAGTGCTATTTGTCCTGTGTATGGCAATGGCAGCACAATAGTGACTCTTCTAACGAGAAAAGATCTCTTGCTCGTAGGACCAGAAACTGCATGGGATTCAACTCCATTTAGGACTGGGAAACAAACGCTAGCTCGCCTTACAAGAAACACACCCTGCTTTTGAGAAAAGAGCACTTTTCTACTCTAAAGTGTTTCCTATAGGGCCAGAACAGTGAGCTTGCTGAGAACAAAAGAACTGTGCTTCCTGCACACACGGGCCATATCTAGTTCAACTCTGCTTAGGAAACTAACAAGAACAGTAGCTCCTCTTCAGTCCGATACACTGTAATAGCTGGGAACAGATGCAAGTGCTATTTGCACTGTGTATGGCAATGAGAGTGCAATTGTGACTCTTCTTACCAGAAAAAAACTCTTGGTCGTAGGACCAAAAACTGCATGTGTCTCAACTCCATTTAGGACTGGGAAAGAAACGCTAGCTCGCCTTACAAGAAAAACACTCTGCTTTTGAGAAAAGAGCACTCTTCTAAAATACTGTGTTTCCTACAGGGAAAGAACAGTGAGCTTGCTCAGAACAAAGAACTGTGCTTCCTACACACATGGCCGTATCTAGTTCAATTCTGCTTAGGAACCTGACAAGAACAGTAGATCCTCTTCAGTCCAATACACTGTACATGCTGGGAACAGACGCCAGTGCTATTTGCCCTGTGTAAAACAATGGGAGCACAAGAGTGACTCTTCTTACCAGAAAACAACTCTTGCTCGTAGGAACAGAAACTGCATGTGACTCAACTCCATTTAGGACTAGGAAACAAACTCTAGCTCGCCTTACAAGAAACACACTCTGCTTTTGAAAAAAGAGCACTCTTCTACTCTACTGTATTTCCTATGTGGTCCGAACACTGAGCTTGCTCAGAACAAAAAAACTGTGCTTCCTCCACACACGGCAATATCTAGTTCAATTCTGCTTAGGAACCTGACATGAACAGTAGATCCTCTTCAGTCCAATACACTGTACTTGCAGGGAACAGACAACAGTGCTATTTGTCCTGTGTATGGCAATGGCAGCACAATAGTGACTCTTCTTACGAGAAAAGAACTCTTGCTCGTAGGACCAGAAACTGCATGTGATTCAACTCCATTAAGGACTGGGAAACAAACGCTAGCTCGACTTCCAAGAAACACACTCTGCTTTTGAGAAAAGAGCACTCTTCTACTCTTCTTTGTTTCCTATAGAGCCAGAAGATGCAACTTACTCAGAACATTAAGTCTGTTCTTCCTACACACACTGCCATATCTAGTTCAATTCTGCTTAGGAACCTGACAAGAACAGTAGATCCTCTTCTGTACAATACACTGTACTTGCTGGGAACAGACGCCAGTGCTATTTGTCCTGTTTATGGCAATGGCAGTGCAATAGTGACTCTTCTTACCATAAAACAACTCTTGCTCGTAGGACTAGATACTGCATGTGATTCATCTCCATTTAGGACTGGGAAACAAACGCTAGCTTGCCTTAAAAGAAACACACTCTGCTTTAGGGAAAAGAGCACTCTTCTACTCTATTGTGTTTCCTATAGGGCCAGAACAGTGAGCTTTCTCAGAACAAAAGAACTGTGCTTCCTACACACGGGCCATAACTAGTTCAACTCTGCTTAGGAACCTGACAAGAACAGTAGATCCTCTTCAGTCCAATACACTATACTTGCTAGGAACAGACGCCAGTGCTATTTGTCCTGTGTATGGCAATGGCAGCGCAATAGTGACTCTTCTTAACAGAAAACAACTCTTGCTCGTAGGACCAGAAACTGCATGTGATTCCACTCCATTTAGGACTGGGAAACAAACGGTAGCTCGCCTTACAAGAAACACACTCTGCTTTAGAGAAAAGAGCACTCTTCTAGTCTACTGTGTTTCCTATGTGGTCCAAACAGTGAGCATGCTCAGAACAAAGGAACTGTGCTTCCTACACACACGGACCATATCTAGTTCAACTCTGCTTTGTAAACTGACAAGAACAGTAGCTCCTATTCAGTCCAATACACTGTACTTGCTGGGAAAAGACGTGAGTGCTATTTGCCTTGTGTAGGGCAATGGGAGCACAATAGTGACTTTCCTTACCATAAAACAACTCTTGCTCATAGGACCAGAAACTGCATGTGATTCAACTCCATTTAGGTCTGGCAAACAAATGCTAGCTCGCCTTACATGAAACACACTCTGCTTTTGAGAAAAGAGCACTCTTCTACTCTACTGTGTTTCCTATGGGGTCCGAACAGTGAGCTTGCTCAGAACAAAAGAACTGTGCTTCCTACACACAAGGGCCATATCTAGTTCAACTCTGCTTAGGAAACTGACAAGAACAGTAGCTCCTTTTCAGTCCAAAACACTGTACTTGCGGGGAAGAGACGCGAGTGCTATTTGCACTGTGTATGGCAATTAGAGCACAATAGTGACTCGTCTTACCAGAAAACAACTCTTGCTCGTAGGACAAAAAACTGCATGTGACTCAACTCCATTTAGGACTGGGAAACAAATGCTAGCTCGACGTCCAAGAAACACACTCTGCTTTTGAGAAAAGAGCACTCTTCTACTCTACTGTGTTTCCTATGTGTTCGGAAAAGTGAGCTTGCTCAGAACAAAAAAACTGTGCTTCCTACACACACGGCCATGTCTAGTTCAAGTCTGCTTAGGAACCTGACAAGAACAGTAGATCCTCTTCAGTCCAATACAGTGTACTTGCTGGGAACAGACGCCAATGCTATTTGTCCTGTGTATGGCAATGGCAGCGCAATAGTGACTCTTCTTACCAGAAAACAACTCTTGCTCGTGGACCAGAAACTGCATGTGATTCAACTCCATTTAGGACTGGGAAACAAACTCTAGCTCGCTTTACAAGAAACACACTCTGCTTTTGAGAAAAGAGCACTCTTCTACTCTACTGTGTTTCCTATAGGGCCAGAACAGTGAGCTTGCTCAGAAAAAAAGAACTGTGCTTCCTACACACAGGAGCCATATGTAGTTCAACTCTGCTTAGGAAACTGACAAGAACAGTAGCTCCTCTTCTTTTCAATACACTGTACTTGCTGGGAACAGATGGGAGGGCTATTTGCACTGTGTATGGCAATGGGAGCACAATAGTGACTTTCCTTACCAGAAAACAACTCTTGCTCGTAGGAACACAAACTGCATGTGATTCCACTCCATTTAGGAATGGGAAACAAACGCTAGCTTGCCTTAAAAGAAACACACTCTGCTTTTGAGAAAAAAGCACTCTTCTACTCTACTGTGTTTCCTATGGGGTCCGAACAGTGAGCTTGCTCAGAACAAAAAAACTGTGCTTCCTACACACACGGCCATATCTAGTTCAAGTCTGCTTAGGAACCTGACAAGAACAATAGATTCTCTTCAGCCCAATATACTGTACTTGCTGTGAACAGAGTCCAGTGCTATTTGTCCTGTGTATGGCAATGGCAGCGCAACAGTGACTCTTTTTACCAGAAAACAACTCTTGCTCGTAGTACCAGAAACTGCATGGGATTCAACTCCATTTAGGACTGCGAAACAAACGCTAGCTCGCTTTACAAGGAACACACTCTGCTTTAGAGAAAAGAGCACTCTTCTGCTCTACTGTGTTTCCTATAGGGCCAGAACAGTGAGCTTGCTCAGATCATAAGAACTGTGCTTCCTACACACACGGGCCATATCTACTTCAACTCTGCTTAGGAAACTGACAAGAAAAGTAGCTCCTCTTCAGTCCGATACACTGTACTTGCTGGGAACAGACGCGAGTGCTATTTGCACTGTGTATGGCAATGGGAGCGCAATAGTGACTTTCCTTACCAGAAAACAACTCTTGCTCATAAGACTAGAAACTGCATGTGATTCAACTCCATTTAGGACTGGGAAACAAACGCTAGCTCGCCTTACAAGAAACACACTCTGCTTTTGAGAAAAGCGCACTCTTCTACTCTACTGTGTTTCCTATAGGGTCCGAACAGTGAGCTTGCTCAGAACAAAAGAACTGTGCTTCCTACACACACGGCCATATCTAGTTCAATTCTGCTAAGGAAACTGACAAGAAAAGTAGCTCCTCTTCAGTCCGATACACTGTACTTGCTGGGAACAGACGCGAGTGCTATTTGCACTGTGTATGGCAATGGGAGCGCAATAGTGACTTTCCTTACCAGAAAACAACTCTTGCTCGTTGAACCAGATACTTCATGTGATTCAACTCCATTTAGGACAGGGAAACAAATGCTAGCTCGCCTTACATGAAACACACTCTGCTTTTGAGAAAAGAGCACTCTTCTACTCTACTGTGTTTCCTATGTGTTCCGAACAGTGAGCTTGCTGAGAACAAAAAAACTGTGCTTCCTACACACACGGCCATATCTAGTTCAAGTCTGCTTAGGAACCTGACAAGAACAGTAGATCCTCTTCAGTCCAATACACTGTACTTGCTGGGAACAGACTCCAGTGCTATTTGTCCTCTGTATGGCAATGGCAGCGCAAAGTGACTCTTCTTACGAGAAAACAACTCTTGCTCGTAATACCAGAAACTGCATGTGATTCAACTCTATTTAGGACTGAGAAACAAATGCTAGCTCACCTTACAAGAAACACACTCTGCTTTAGAGAAAAGAGCACTCTTCTACTTTACTGTGTTTCCTATAGGGCCAGAACAGTGAGCTTGCTCAGAACAAAAGAACTGTTCTTCCTACACACGGGCCATATCTAGTTCAACTCTGCTTAGGAAACTGACAAGAACAGTAGCTCCTCTTCAGTCCGATACACTGTACTTGCTGGGAACAGACGCGAGTGCTATTTGCAATGTGTATGGCAATGGGAGCGCAATAGTGACTTTCCTTACCAGAAAACAACTCTTGCTCGTTGAACCAGATACTTCATGTGATTCAACTCCATTTAGGACAGGGAAACAAATGCTAGCTCGCCTTACATGAAACACACTCTGCTTTTGAGAAAAGAGCACTCTTCTACTCTACTGTGTTTCCTATGTGTTCCGAACAGTGAGCTTGCTGAGAACAAAAAAACTGTGCTTCCTACACACACGGCCATATCTAGTTCAAGTCTGCTTAGGATCCTGACAAGAACAGTAGATACTCTTCAGTCCAATACACTGTACTTGCTGGGAACAGACTCCAGTGCTATTTGTCCTCTGTATGGCAATGGCAGCGCAATAGTGACTCTTCTTACCAGAAAACAACTGTTGCTCGTAATACCAGAAACTGCACGTGATGCAACTCCATTTAGGACTGGGAAACAAACTCTAGCTCGCTTTACAAGAAACACACTCTGCTTTTGAGAAAAGAGCACTCTTCTTCTCTACTGTGTTTCCTATAGGGCCAGAACAGTGAGCTTGCTTCGAAAAAAAGAACTGTGCTTCCTACACACACGGGCCATATCTAGTTCAACTCTGCTTAGGAAACTGAGAAGAACAGTAGCTCCTCTTCAGTCCAATACACTGTACTTGCTGGGAACAGACGCGAGGGCTATTTGCACTGTGTATGGCAATGGGAGCGCAATAGTGACTTTCTTTACCAGAAAACAACTCTTGCTCGTAGGACCAGAAATTGCATGTGATTCCACTCCATTTAGGACTGGGAAACAAACGGTAGCTCGCCTTACAAGAAACACACTCTGCTTTAGAGAAAAGAGCACTCTTCTAGTCTACTGTGTTTCCTATGGGGTCCAAACAGTGAGCATGCTCAGAACAAAAGAACTGTGCTTCCTACACACACGGACCATATCTAGTTCAACTCTGCTTTGTAAACTGACAAGAACAGTAGCTCCTATTCAGTCCAATACACTGTACTTGCTGGGAAAAGACGTGAGTGCTATTTGCCTTGTGTAGGGCAATGGGAGCACAATAGTGACTTTCCTTACCATAAAAAAACTCTTGCTCATAGGACCAGAAACTGCATGTGATTCAACTCCATTTAGGTCTGGCAAACAAATGCTAGCTCGCCTTACATGAAACACACTCTGCTTTTGAGAAAAGAGCACTCTTCTACTCTACTGTGTTTCCTATGGGGTCCGAACAGTGAGCTTGCTCAGAACAAAAGAACTGTGCTTCCTACACACAACGGCCATATCTAGTTCAACTCTGCTTAGGAAACTGACAAGAACAGTAGCTCCTTTTCAGTCCAATACACTGTACTTGCGGGGAAGAGACGCGAGTGCTATTTGCACTGTGTATGGCAATTAGAGCACAATAGTGACTCGTCTTACCAGAAAACAACTCTTGCTCGTAGGACAAAAAACTGCATGTGACTCAACTCCATTTAGGACTGGGAAACAAATGCTAGCTCGACGTCCAAGAAACACACTCTGCTTTTGAGAAAAGAGCACTCTTCTACTCTACTGTGTTTCCTATGTGTTCGGAAAAGTGAGCTTGCTCAGAACAAAAAAACTGTGCTTCCTACACACACGGCCATGTCTAGTTCAAGTCTGCTTAGGAACTTGACAAGAACAGTAGATCCTCTTCAGTCCAATACAGTGTACTTGCTGGGAACAGACGCCAATGCTATTTGTCCTGTGTATGGCAATGGCAGCGCAATAGTGACTCTTCTTACCAGAAAACAACTCTTGCTCGTGGACCAGAAACTGCATGTGATTCAACTCCATTTAGGACTGGGAAACAAACTCTAGCTCGCTTTACAAGAAACACACTCTGCTTTTGAGAAAAGAGCACTCTTCTACTCTACTGTGTTTCCTATAGGGCCAGAACAGTGAGCTTGCTCAGAAAAAAAGAACTGTGCTTCCTACACACAGGTGCCATATGTAGTTCAACTCTGCTTAGGAAACTGACAAGAGCAGTAGCTCCTCTTCTTTTCAATACACTGTACTTGCTGGGAACAGATGGGAGGGCTATTTGCACTGTGTATGGCAATGGGAGCACAATAGTGACTTTCCTTACCAGAAAACAACTCTTGCTCGTAGGAACACAAACTGCATGTGATTCCACTCCATTTAGGAATGGGAAACAAACGCTAGCTTGCCTTAAAAGAAACACACTCTGCTTTTGAGAAAAAAGCACTCTTCTACTCTACTGTGTTTCCTATGGGGTCCGAACAGTGAGCTTGCTCAGAACAAAAAAACTGTGCTTCCTACACACACGGCCATATCTAGTTCAAGTCTGCTTAGGAACCTGACAAGAACAATAGATCCTCTTCAGCCCAATATACTGTACTTGCTGTGAACAGACGCCAGTGCTATTTGTCCTGTGTATGGCAATGGCAGCGCAACAGTGACTCTTTTTACCAGAAAACAACTCTTGCTCGTAGTACCAGAAACTGCATGGGATTCAACTCCATTTAGGACTGCGAAACAAACGCTAGCTCGCCTTACAAGGAACACACTCTGCTTTAGAGAAAAGAGCACTCTTCTGCTCTACTGTGTTTCCTATAGGGCCAGAACAGTGAGCTTGCTCAGATCATAAGAACTGTGCTTCCTACACACACGGGCCATATCTACTTCAACTCTGCTTAGGAAACTGACAAGAAAAGTAGCTCCTCTTCAGTCTGATACACTGTACTTGCTGGGAACAGACGCGAGTGCTATTTGCACTGTGTATGGCAATGGGAGCGCAATAGTGACTTTCCTTACCAGAAAACAACTCTTGCTCGTTGAACCAGATACTTCATGTGATTCAACTCCATTTAGGACAGGGAAACAAATGCTAGCTCGCCTTACATGAAACACACTCTGCTTTTGAGAAAAGAGCACTCTTCTACTCTACTGTGTTTCCTATGTGTTCCGAACAGTGAGCTTGCTGAGAACAAAAAAACTGTGCTTCCTACACACACGGCCATATCTAGTTCAAGTCTGCTTAGGAACCTGACAAGAACAGTAGATCCTCTTCAGTCCAATACACTGTACTTGCTGGGAACAGACTCCAGTGCTATTTGTCCTCTGTATGGCAATGGCAGCGCAATAGTGACTCTTCTTACGAGAAAACAACTCTTGCTCGTAATACCAGAAACTGCATGTGATTCAACTCTATTTAGGACTGAGAAACAAATGCTAGCTTGCCTTCCATGAAACACACTCTGCTTTTGAGAAAAGAGCACTCTTCTACTCTACTGTGTTTTCTATAGGGCCAGAACAGTGAGCTTGCTTCGAAAAAAAGAACTGTGCTTCCTACACACACGGGCCATATCTAGTTCAACTCTGCTTTGGAAACTGACAAGAACAGTAGCTCCTCTTCAGTCCAATACACTGTACTTGCTGGGAACAGACGCGAGGGCTATTTGCACTGTGTATGGCAATGGGAGCGCAATAGTGGCTTTCTTTACCAGAAAACAACTCTTGCTCGTAGGACCAGAAACTGCATGTGATTCCACTCCATTTAGGACTGGGAAACAAACGGTAGCTCGCCTTACAAGAAACACACTCTGCTTTAGAGGAAAGAGCACTCTTCTACTCTACTGTGTTTCCTATGGGGTCCAAACAGTGAGCATGCTCAGAACAAAAGAACTGTGCTTCCTACACACACGGACCATATCTAGTTCAACTCTGCTTAGTAAACTGACAAGAACATTAGCTCCTATTCAGTCCAATACACTGTACTTGCTGGGAAAAGACGCGAGTGCTATTTGCCTTGTGTAGGTCAATGGGAGCACAATAGTGACTTTCTTTACCATAAAACAACTCTTGCTCATAGGACCAGAAACTGCATGTGATTCAACTCCATTTAGGTCTGGGAAACAAATGCTAGCTCGCCTTACATGAAACACACTCTGCTTTTGAGAAAAGAGCACTCTTCTACTCTACTGTGTTTCCTATGGGGTCCGAACAGTGAGCTTTCTCAGAACAAAAGAACTGTGCTTCCTACACACAAGGGCATATCTAGTTTAACTCTGCTTAGGAAACTGACAAGAACAGTAGCTCCTTTTCAGTCCAATACACTGTACTTGCAGGGAAGAGACGCGAGTGCTATTTGCCTTGTGTATGGCAATTGGAGCACAATAGTGACTCGTCTTACCAGAAAACAACTCTTGCTCGTAGGACAAAAAACTGCATGTGACTCAACTCCATTTAGGACTGGGAAACACATGCTAGCTCGACGTCCAAGAAACACACTCTGCTTTTGAGAAAAGAGCACTCTTCTACTCTACTGTGTTTCCTATGTGTTCAGAAAAGTGAGCTTGCTCAGAACAAAAGAACTGTGCTTCCTACACACACGGCCCATATCTAGTTCAACTCAGCTTAGGAAACTGGCAAGAACAGTAGCTCCTCTTCAGTCCGATACACTGTACTTGATGGGAACAGACGCCAGTGCTATTTGCACTGTGGATGTCAATGGGAGCACAATAGTGACTTTCCTTACCAGAAAAAAACTCTTGCTCGTAGGACCAGAAACTGCATATGATTCAACTCTATTTAGGACTGAGAAACAAATGCTAGCTTGCCTTCCATGAAACACACTCTGCTTTTGAGAAAAGAGCACTCTTCTACTCTACTGTGTTTCCTATGGGGTACGAACAGTGAGCTTGCTCAGAACAAAAGAACTGTGCTTCCTACACACACGGGCCATATCTAGTTCAACTCTGCTTAGGAAACTGACAAGAACAGTAGCTCCTCTTCAGTCCGATACACTGTACTTGCTGGGAACAGACGCGAGTGCTATTTGCACTGTGTATGGCAATGGGAGCGCAATAGTGACTTTCCTTACCAGAAAACAACTCTTGCTCGTAGGACCAGAAACTGCATGTGATTCAACTCCATTTAGGACTGAGAAACAAATGCTAGCTCGCCTTACATGAAACACACTCTTTTTTTGAGAAAAGAGCACTCTACTCTACTGTGTTTCCTATGTGTTCCGAAAAGTGAGCTTGCTCAGAACAAAAAAAAATATGCTTCCTACACACGGCCATATCTAGTTCAAGTCTGCTTAGGAACCTGACAAGAACAGTAGATCCTCTTCAGTCCAATACACTGTACTTGCTGGGAACAGACGCCAGTGCTATTTGTCCTGTGTATGGCAATGGCAGCGCAATAGTGACTCTTCTTACCAGAAAACAACTCTTGATCGTGGACCAGAAACTGCATGTAATTCAACTCCATTTAGGACTGGGAAACAAATGCTAGCTCGCCTTACATGAAACACACTCTGCTTTTGAGAAAAGAGCACTCTTCTACTCTACTGTGTTTCCTATGTTTTCCGAACAGTGAGCTTGCTGAGAACAAAAAAACTGTGCTTCCTACACACACGGCCATATCTAGTTCAAGTCTGCTTAGGAACCTGACAAGAACAGTAGATCCGCCGGGCAGTGGTGGCGCACGCCTTTAATCTCAGCACTCGGGAGGCAGAGCCAGGTGGATCTCTGTGAGTTCGAGGCCAGCCTGGGCTACCAAGTGAGTTCCAGGAGAGGCGCAAAGCTACACAGAGAAACCCTGTCTCGAAAAACCAAAAAAAAAAAAAAAAAAAAAAAAAAAGAACAGTAGATCCTTTTCAGTCCAATACACTGTACTTGCTGCGAACAGACTCCAGTGCTATTTGTCCTGTGTATGGCAATGGCAGCGCAATAGTGACTCTTCTTACCAGAAAACAACTCTTTCTCGTAGGACCAGAAACTGCATGTGATTCAACTCCATTTAGGCCTGGGAAACAAACTCTAGCTCGCTTTACAAGAAAAACACTCTGCTTTTGAGAAAAGAGCACTCTTCTACTCTACTGTGTTTCCTATAGGGCCAGAACAGTGAGCTTGCTCAGAAAAAAAGAACTGTGTTTCCTACACACACGGGCCATATCTAGTTCAACTTTGCTTAGGAAACTGAGAAGAACAGTAGCTCCTTTTCAGTCCAATACACTGTACTTGCTGGGAAGAGACGCGAGGACTATTTGCACTGTGTATGGCAATGGGAGAGCAATAGTGACTTTCTTTACCAGAAAACAACTCTTGCTCATAGGACCAGAAACTGCATGTGATTCCACTCCATTTAGGACTGGGAAACAAACGGTAGCTCGCTTTACAAGAAACACACTCTGCTTTAGAGAAAAGAGCACTCTTCTACTCTACTGTGTTTCCTATGGGGTCCAAACAGTGAGCTTGCTCAGAACAAAAGAACTGTGCTTCCTACACACACGGACCATATCTAGTTCAACTCTGCTTAGTACACTGACAAGAACAGTAGCTCCTATTCAGTCCAATACACTGTACTTGCTGGGAAAAGACGCGAGTGCTATTTGCCTTGTGTAGGGCAATGGGAGCACAATAGTGACTTTCCTTACCATAAAACAACTCTTGCTCATAAAACCAGAAACTGCATGTGATTCAACTCCATTTAGGTCTGGGAAACAAATGCTAGCTTGCCTTACATGAAACACACTCTTTTTTTGAGAAAAGAGCACTATTCTACTCTACTGTGTTTCCTATGGGGTCCAAACAGTGAGCTTGCTCAGAACAAAAGAACTGTGCTTCCTACACACAAGGGCCATATCTAGTTCAACTCTGCTTAGGAAACTGACAAGAACAGTAGCTCCTTTTCAGTCCCATACACTGTACTTGCGGGGAAGTGACGCGAGTGCTGTTTGCACTGTGTATGGCAATTAGAGCACAATAGTGACTCGTCTTACCAGAAAACAACTCTTGCTCATAGGACAAAAAAACTGCATGTGACTCAACTCCATATAGGACTGGGAAACAAATGCTAGCTCGCCTTACAAGAAACACACGCTGCTTTATAGAAAAGAGCACTCTTCTACTCTACTGTGTTTCCTATGGAGTCCGAACACTGAACTAGCTCAGAACAAAAGAACTGAGCTTCCTACACACACGGCCATATGTAGTTCAATTCTGCTTAGGAACTGACAAGAACAGTAGATCCTCTTCAGTCCAATACTCTGTACTTGCTGGGAACAAACGCCAGTGCTATTTGTCCTGTGTATGGCAATGGCAGCGCAAAGTGACTCTTCTTACCATAAAACAACTCTTGCTCGTAGGACTAGAAACTGCATGTGATTAAACTCCATTTAGGACTGGGAAACAAACGCTAGCTCGCCTTACAAGAAACACACTCTGCTTTAGAGAAAAGAGCACTCTTCTACTCTACTGTGTTTCCTATAGGGCCAGAACAGTGAGCTTGCTCAGAACAAAAGAGCTGTGCTTCCTACACATGGGCCATAACTAGTTCCACTCTGCTTAGGAAACTGACAAGAACAGTAGCTCCTCTTCAGTCTGATACAATGTACTTGCTGGGAACAGACGCGAGTGCTATTTGCCTTGTGTATGGCAATGGGAGCGCTATAGTGACTTTCCTTACCAGAAAACAACTCTTGCTCGTAGGACCAGAAACTGCATGTGATTCAACTCCATTTAGGACTGGAAAACAAATGCTAGCTCACCTTACATGAAACACACTCTGCTTTTGAGAAAAGAGCAGTCTTCTACTCTACTGTGCTTCCTTTGGGGTCTGAACAGTGAGCTTGCTCAGAACAAAAGAACTGTGCTTCCTACACACACGGGCCATATCTAGTTCAACTCTGCTTAGGAAACTGACAAGAACAGTAGATACTCTTCATTCCAATACACTGTACTTGCAGGGAACAGACGCGAGTGCTATTTGCACTGTGTATGGCAATTGGAGCCCAATAGTGACTTGTCTTACCAGAAAACAACTCTTGCTCGTAGGACAAAAAACTGCATGTTACTCAACTCCATTTAGGACTGGGAAACAAATGCTAGCTCGACGTCCAAGAAACACACTCTGCTTTTGAGAAAAGAGCACTCTTCTACTCTACTGTGTTTCCTATGTGTTCCGAAAAGTGAGCTTGCTCAGAACAAAAAAACTGTGCTTCCTACACACACGACCATATCTAGTTCAAGTGTGCTTAGGAACCTGACAAGAACAGTAGATCCTCTTCAGTCCAATACAGTGTACTTGCTGGGAACAGACACCAAAGCTATTTGTCCTGTGTATGGCAATGGCAGCGAAATAGTGACTCTTCTTACCAGAAAACAACTCTTGCTCGTGGACCAGAAACTGCATGTGATTCAACTTCTTTTAGGACTGGGAAAAAAACTCTAGCTCGCTTTACAAGAAACACACTCTGCTTTTGAGAAAAGAGCACTCTTCTACTCTACTGTGTTTCTATAGGGCCAGAACAGTGAGCTTGCTCAGAAAAAAAGAACTGTGCTTTCTACACACACAGGCCATATGTAGTTCAACTCTGCTTAGGAAACTGAGAAGAACAGTAGCTCCTCTTCTTTCCAATACACTGTACTTGCTTGGAACAGATGGGAGGGCTATTTGCACTATGTATGGCAATGGGAGCACAATAGTGACTTTCCTTACCAGAAAACAACTCTTGCTCGTAGGAACACAAACTGCATGTGATTCCAATCCATTTAGGAATGGGAAACAAACGCTAGCTCGCCTTAAAAAAACACACTCTGCTTTTGAGAATAAAGCACTCTTCTACTCTACTGTGTTTCCTATGGGGTCCGAACAGTGAGCTTGCTCAGAACAAAAAAACTGTGCTTCCTACACACACGGCCATATCTAGTTCAAGTCTGCTTAGGAACCTGACAAGAACAATAGATCCTCTTCAGCCCAATATACTGTACTTGCTGCAAACAGACGCCAGTGCTATTTGTCCTGTGTATGGCAATGGCAGCGCAATAGTGACTCTTTTTACCAGAAAACAACTCTTGCTCGTAGTACCAGAAACTGCATGGGATTCAACTCCATTTAGGACTGCGAAACAAATGCTAGCTTGCCTTACAAGTAACACACTCTGCTTTAGAGAAAAGAGCACTCTTTTACTCTACTGTGTTTCCTATAGGGCCAGAACAGTGAACTTGCTCAGAACATAAGAACTGTGCTTCCTACACACACGGGCCAAATCTACTTCAACTCTGCTTAGGAAACTGACAATAAAAGTAGCTCCTCTTCAGTCCGATACACTGTACTTGCTGGGAACAGACGCGAGTGCTATTTGCACTGTGTATGGCAATGGGAGCGCAATAGTGACTTTCCTTACCAGAAAACAACTCTTGCTCATAGGACCAGAAACTGCATGTGATTCAACTCCATTTAGGACTGGGAAACAAACGCTAGCTCGCCTTACAAGAAACACACTCTGCTTTTGAGAAAAGCGCACTCTTCTACTCCTCTGTGTTTCCTATAGGGTCCGACCAGTGAGCTTGCTCAGAACAAAAGAACTGTGCTTCCTACACACACGGCCATATCTAGTTCAATTCTGCTTAGGAAACTGAAAGAACAGTAGATCCTCTTCAATCCAATACACTGTACTTGCTGAGAACAGACGCCAGTGCTCTTTGTCCTGTATATGGCAATTGGAGCACAATAGTGACTCTTCTTACCATAAAACAACTCTTGCTCGTAGGACCAGAAACTGCATGTGATTCAACTCCATTTAGAACTGGGAAACAAACTATAGCTCGCCTTACAAAAAACACACTCTGCTTTAGAGAAAAGAGCACTCTTCTACTCTACTGTGTTTCCTATAGGGCCAGAACCGTGAGCTTGCTCAGAAAAAAAAAAACTGTGCTTCCTACACACACGGTCCATATCTAGTTCAACTCTGCTTAGGAAACTGACAAGAACGGTAGCTCCTCTTCAGTCCGATACACTGTACTTGCTGGGAACAGACGCCAGTGCTATTTGCACTGTGGATGGCAATGGGAGCACAATAGTGACTTTCCTTACCATAAAACAACTCTTGCTCGTAGGACCAGAAACTTCATATGATTCAACTCCATTTAGGACTGAGTAACAAAAGCTAGCTTGCCTTCCATGAAATACACTCTGCTTTTGAGAAAAGAGCACTCTTCTACTCTACTGTGTTTCCTATGGGGTACGAACAGTGAGCTTGCTCAGAACAAAAGAACTGTGCTTCCTACACACACGGGCCATATCTAGTTCAACTCTGCTTAGGAAACTGACAAGAACAGTAGCTCCTCTTCAGTCCGATACACTGTACTTGCTGGGAACAGACGCGAGTGCTATTTGCACTGTGTATGGCAATGGGAGCGCAATAGTGACTTTCCTTACCAGAAAACAACTCTTGCTCATAGGACCAGAAACTGCATATGATTCAACTCCATTTAGGACTGAGAAACAAATGCTAGCTCGCCTTACATGAAACACACTCTGCTTTTGAGAAAAGAACACTCTTCTACTCTACTGTGTTTCCTATGTGTTCCGAAAAGTGAGCTTGCTCAGAACAAAAAAACTGTGCTTCCTACACACACGGCCATATCTAGTTCAAGTCTGCTTAGGAACCTGACAAGAACAGTAGATCCTCTTCAGTCCAATACACTGTACTTGCTGGGAACAGACGCCAGTGCTATTTGTCCTGTGTATGGCAATGGCAGCGCAATAGTGACTCTTCTTACCAGAAAACAACTCTTGCTCATGGACCAGAAACTGCTTGTGATTCAACTCCATTTAGGACTGGGAAACAAATGCTAGCTCGCCTTACATGAAACACACTCTGTTTTTGAGAAAAGAGCACTCTTCTACTCTACTGTGTTTCCTATGTGTTCCGAACAGTGAGCTTGCTGAGAACAAAAAAACTGTGCTTCCTACACACACGGCCATATCTAGTTCAACTCTGCTGAGGAAACTGACAAGAACAATAGCTCCTAATCAGTCCAATACACTGTACTTGAAGGGAACAGACGCGAGTACTATTTGCACTGTGTATGGCATTTAGAGCGCAATAGTGACTCTTCTTACCAGAAAACAACTCTTGCTCGTAGGACCAAAAACTGCATGTGACTCAACACCATTTAGGACTGGGAAACAAAAGCGAGCTCACCTTACAATAAAAACACTCTGCTTTTGAGAAAAGAGCACTCTTCTACTGTACTGTTTTCTATGTGTTCCGAACAGTGAGCTTGCTCATAAAAAAAAAACTGTGCTTCCAACAAACACAGCCATATCTAGTTCAAGTCTGCTTAGGAACCTGACAAGAAAAGTAGATCCTCTTCAATCCGATACACTGTACTTGCTGGGAACAGACGTGAGTGCTATTTGCACTGTGTATGGCAATGGGAGCGCAATAGTGACTTTCCTTACCATAAAACAACTCTTGCTCGTAGGACCAGAAACTGCATGTGATTCAACTCCATGTAGGACTGGGAAACAAATGCTAGCTCGCCTTCCAAGAAACACACTCTGCTTTTGAGAAAAGAGCACTCTACTACTGTACTGTTTCCTATGTGTTCCGAACAGTGAGCTTACTCAGAACAAAAAAAATGTGCTTCCTACACACACGGCCATATCTAGTTCAAGTCTGCTTAGGAAACTGACAAGAACAGTAGCTCCTGTTCAGTCCGATACACTGTACTTGCTGGGAACAGACGTGAGTGCTATTTGCACTGTATATGTCATTTGGAGCGCAACAGTCACTCTTCTTACCAGAAAACAACTCTTGCTTGTAGGACCAAAATCTGCATGTGACTCAACTCCATTTAGGACTGGGAAACAAACGCGAGCTCGCCTTACAAGAAACACACTCTGCTTTTAAGAAAAGTGCACTCTTCTACTCTACTGTGTTTCCTATAGGGCCAGAACAGTGAGCTAGCTCAGAACATAAGAACTGTGCTTCCTACACACACGGGCCATATCTAGTTCAACTCTGCTTAGGAAACTGACAAGAACAGTAGCTCCTCTTCAGTCTGATACACTGTACTTGCTGGGAACAGACGCATGTGCTATTTGCACTGTGTATGGCAATGGGAGCGCAATAGTGACATTCCTTACCAGAAAACAACTCTTGTTCATAGGACCAGAAGCTGCATGTGATTCCACTCCATTTAGGACTGGGAAACAAACGCTAGCTCGCCTTACAAGAAACACACTCTGCTTCAGAGAAAAGAGCACTCTTCTACACTACTGTGTTTCCTATGGGGTCCAAACAGTGAGCTTGCTCAGAACAAAAGAACTGTGCTTCCTACACACAAGGCCCATATCTAGTTCAACTCTGCTTAGGAAACTGACAAGAACAGTAGCTCCTCTTCAGTCCAATACACTGTACTTGCTCAGAACAGACGTGAGTGCTATTTGCACTGTGTATGGCAATTGGAGCACAATAGTGACTCGTCTTACCAGAAAACAACTCTTGCTCGTAGGACCAAAAACTGCATGTGACTCAACTCCATTTAGGACTGGGAAACAAACACTAGCTCGCCTTCCAAGAAACACACTCTGCTTTTGAGAAAAGAGCACTCTTCTACTTTACTATTTACTATGTGTTCCGAACAGTGAGCTTGCTCAGAACAAAAAAACTGTGCTTCCTACCAACATTGCCACATCTAGTTCAAGTCTGCTTAGGAACCTGAGAAGAACAGTAGCTCCTATTCAGTCCGATACACTGTACTTGCTGGGAACAGACGCGAGTGCTATTTGCACTGTATATGACATTTGGAGCGCAACAGTGACTCTTCTTACCAGAAAACAACTCTTGCTCGTAGGACCAGAAACTGCATGTGACTCAACTCCATTTAGGACTGGGAAACAAACGCGAGCTCGCCTTACAAGAAACACACTCTGCTTTTAAGAAAAGTGCACTCTTCTACTCTACTGTGTTTCCTATAGGGCCAGAACAGTGAGCTTGCTCAGAACATAAGAACTGTGCTTCCTACACACACGGGCCATATCTAGTTCAACTCTGCTTAGGAAACTGACAAGAACAGTAGCTCCTCTTCAGTCTGATACACTGTACTTGCTGGGAACAGACGCATGTGCTATTTGCACTGTGTATGGCAATGGGAGCGCAATAGTGACATTCCTTACCAGAAAACAACTCTTGTTCATAGGACCAGAAGCTGCATGTGATTCCACTCCATTTAGGACTGGGAAACAAACGCTAGCTCGCCTTACAAGAAACACTATCTGCTTTAGAGAAAAGAGCACTCTTCTTCTCTACTGTGTTTCCTATAGGGCCAGAACAGTGAGCTTGCTCAGAAGAAAAGAACTGTGCTTCCTACACTCGGGCCATATCTAGTTCATCTCTGCTTAGGAAACTGACAAGAACAGTAGCTCCTCTTCAGTCCAATACACTGTACTTGCTCGGAACAGACACGAGTGCTATTTGCACTGTGTATGGCAATTGGGGCCCAATATTGACTTGTCTTACCAGAAAACAACTCTTGCTCGTAGGAAAAAAAACTGCATGTGACTCAACTCCATTTAGGACTGGGAAACAAACGCTAGCTCGACTTTTAAGAAACACACTCTGCTTTAGAGAAAAGAGCACTCTTCTACTCTACTGTGTTTCCTATCTGTTCCGAAAAGTGAGCTTGCTCAGAACAAAAAAACTGTGCTTCCTACACACACGGCCATATCTAGTTCAAGTCTGCTTAGGAACCTGACCAGAACAGTAGATCCTCTTCAGTCCAATACACTGTACTTGCTGGGAACAGACGCCAGTGCTATTTGTCCTGTGTATGGCAATGGCAGCGCAATAGTGACTCTTCTTACCAGAAAACAACTCTTGCTCATGGACCAGAAACTGCATGTGATTCAACTCCATTTAGGACTGGGAAACAAATGCTAGCTCGCCTTACATGAAACACACTCTGTTTTTGAGAAAAGAGCACTCTTCTACTCTACTGTGTTTCCTATGTGTTCCGAACAGTGAGCTTGCTGAGAACAAAAAAACTGTGCTTCCTACACACACGGGCCATATCTAGTTCAACTCTGCTGAGGAAACTGACAAGAACAGAAGCTCCTAATCAGTCCAATACACTGTACTTGAAGGGAACAGACGCGAGTACTATTTGCACTGTTTATGGCATTTGGAGCACAATAGTGACTCTTCTTACCAGAAAACAACTCTTGCTCGTAGGACCAAAAACTGCATGTGATTCAACTCCATTTAGGACTGGGAAACAAAAGCGAGCTCACCTTACAATAAAAACACTCTGATTTAGAGAAAAGAGCACTCTTCTACTCTACTGTGTTTCCTATGGGGTCCAAACAGTGAGCTTGCTCAGAACAAAAGAACTGTGCTTCCTACACACACGGGCCATATCTCGTTCAACTCTTCTTAGGAAACTGACAAGAACAGTAGCTCCTATTCAGTCCAATACACTGTACTTGCTGGGAACAGACACGAGTGCTATTTGCTCTGTGTATGGCAATTGGAACACAATAGTGACTCGTCTTACCAGAAAACAACTCTTGCTCATAGTACAAAAAACTGCATGTGACTCAACTCCATTTAGTACTGGGAAACAAACACTAGCTCGCCTTCCAAGAAACACACTCTGCTTTTGAGAAAAGAGCCCTCTTCTACTGTACTGTTTCCTATGTGTTCCGAACAGTGAGCTTGCTCATAAAAAAAAAACGGTGCTTCCAACAAACACAGCCATATCTAGTTCAAGTCTGCTTAGGAACCTGACAAGAACAGTAGATCCTCTTCAATCCAATACACTGTACTTGCTGGGAACAGACGTGAGTGCTATTTGCACTGTGTATGGCAATGGGAGCGCAATAGTGACTTTCCTTACCAGAAAACAACTCTTGCTTGTAGGACCAGAAACTGCATGTGATTCAACTCCATTTAGGACTGGGAAACAAATGCTAGCTCGCCTTCCAAGAAACACACTCTGCTTTTGAGAAAAGAGCACTCTTCTACTGTTCTGTTTCCTATGTGTTCCGAACAGTGATCTTGCTTAGAACAAAAAAAATGTGCTTCCTACACACACGGCCATATCTAGTTCAAGTCTGCTTAGGAAACTGACAAGAACAGTAGCTCCTATTCAGTCTGATACACTGTACTTGCTGGGAGCAGACGCCAGTGCTACTTGCACTGTATATGACATTTGGAGCACAACAGTGACTCTTCTTACCAGAAAACAACTCTTGCTCGTAGGACCAAAAACTGCATGTGACTCAACTCCATTTAGGACTGGGAAACAAACACGAGCTCGCCTTACAAGAAACACACTCTGCTTTTAAGAAAAGTGCACTCTTCTACTCTACTGTGTTTCCTATAGGGCCAGAACAGTGAGCTTGCTCAGAACATAAGAACTGTGCTTCCTACACACACGGGCCATATCTAGTTCAGTTCTGCTTAGGAAACTGACAAGAACAGTAGCTCCTCTTCAGGCTGATACACTGTACTTGCTGGGAACAGACGCATGTGCTATTTGCACTGTGTATGGCAATGGGAGCGCAATAGTGACTTTCCTTACCAAAAAACAACTCTTGCTCGTAGGACCAGAAACTGCATGTGATTCAACTCCATATAGGACTGGGAAACAAACGCTAGCTCCCCTTACAAGAAACACAATCTGCTTTTGAGAAAAGAGCACTCTTCTACTCTACTGTGTTTCCTATAGGGCCAGAACAGTGAGCTTGCTCAGAACAAAAGAACTGTGCTTCCTACACACACGGCCAAATCTCGTTCAACTCTGCTTAGGAACCTGACAAGAACAGTAGATCCTCTTCAGTCCAATACACTGTACATGCTGGGAACAGACGCGTGTGCTATTTGCCCTGTGTATGACAATGGGAGCACAATAGTGACTCTTCTTACCAGAAAACAACTCTTGCACGTAGGACAGAAACTGCATGTGATTCAACTCCACTTAGGACTGGGAAACAAACATTAACTCGCCTTACAAGAAACACACTCTGATTTAGAGAAAAAAGCACTCTTCTACTCTATTGTGTTTCCTAAGAGGTCCGAACAGTGAACTTGCTCAGAACAAAAGAACTGTGCTTCCTACACACACGGCCATATCTAGTTCAATTCTGCTTAGGAACCTGACAAGAACAGTAGATCCTCTTCAGTCCAATAGACTATACTGCTGGGAACAGACAACAGTGCTATTAGTCCTGTGTATAGCAATGGAAGCGCAATAGTGACTCTTCTTACCATGAAACAACTTTTGCTCGTAGGACCAGAAACTGCATGTGATTACACTCCATTTAAGACTGGGAAACAAACGCTAGCTCGCCTTACAAGAAACACACTCTGCTTTTGAGAAAAGAGCACTCTTCTACTCTACTGTGTTTCCTATAGGGCCAGAACAGTGAGCTTGCTCGGAACAAAAGAACTGTGCTTCCTACACACACGGCCATATCTAGTTCAACTCTGCTTAGGAACCTGACAAGAACAGTAGATCCTCTTCAGTCCAATACACTGTACATGCTGGGAACAGACGCGAGTGATATTTGCCCTGTGTATGACAATGGGAGCACAATAGTGACTCTTCTTAACAGAAAACAACTCTTGTCGTAGGACCAGAAACTGCATGTGAGGCAACTCCATTTAGGACTGGGAAACAAACACTAGCTCGCCTTACAAGAAACACACTCTGATTTAGAGAAAAAAGCACTCTTCTACTCTATTGTGTTTCATAAGAGGTCCGAACAGTGAACATGCTCAAACCAAAAGAACTGTGCTTCCTACACACACGGCCATATCTAGTTCAATTCTGCTTAGGAACCTGACAAGAACAGTAGATCCTCTTCAGTCCAATACACTGTACTTGCTGAGAACAGACTCCAGTGCTATTTGTCCTGTGTATGGCAATGGCAGCGCAATAGTGACTCATCTTACCAGAAAACAACTCTTGCTTGTAGGACCAGAAACTGCATGTGATTCAACTCCATTTAGGACTGGGAAACAAACGCTAGCTCGCCTTACAAGAAATACACTCTGCTTTAGAGAAAAGAGCACTCTTCTACTCTACTGTGTTTCCTATGGGGTCCAAACAGTGAGCATGCTCAGAACAAAAGAACTGTGCTTCCTACACACGCGGGACATATCTCGTTCAACTCTGCTTAGGAAACTGACAGAAAGAGTAGCTCCTCTTCAGTCCGATACACTGTACTTGCTGGGAATAGACGCGAGTGCTATTTGCACTGTTTATGGCAATGGGAGCGCAATAATGACTTTCCTTACCAAAAAACAACTCTTGCTCGTAGGACCAGAAACTGCATGTGATTCAACTCCATATAGAACTGGGAAACAAACGCTAGCTCGCCTTACAAGAAATACACTCTGCTTTTGAGAAAAGAGCACTCTTCTACTCTACTGTGTTTCCTATAGAACCAGAACAGTGAGCTTGCTCAGAACAAAAGAACTGTGCTTCCTACACACACGGCCATATCTAGTTCAACTCTGCTTAGGAACCTGACAAGAACAGTAGATCCTCTTCAGTCCAATACACTGTACATGCTGGGAACATACGCGTGTGCTATTTGCCCTGTGTATGACAATGGGAGCACAATAGTTACTCTTCTTACCAGAACACAACTCTTGCTCGTAGGACCAGAAAGTGCATGTGATTCAACTCCATTTAGCACTGTGAAACAAACACTAACTCGCCTTACAAGAAACACACTCTGAGTTAGAGAAAAAAAACACTCTTCTACTCTATTGTGTTTCCTAAGAGGTCCGAAAGGTGAACTTGCTCAGAACAAAAGAACTGTGCTTCCTACACACACGGCCATATCTAGTTCAATTCTGCTTAGGAACCTGACAAGAACAGTAGATCCTCTTCAGTCCAATACACTGTACTTGCTGGGAAGAGACTCCAGTACTATTTGTCCTGTGTATGGCAGTGGCAGCGCAATATTGACTCTTCTTACCAGAAAACAACTCTTGCTCATAGGACCAGAAACTGCCTGTGATTGAACTCCATTTAGGACTAGGAAACAAACTCTAGCTCGCCTTACAAGAAAAACACTCTGCTTTTGAGAAAAGAGCACTCTTCTACACTACTGTGTTTCCTATGAGGTCCGAACAGTGAGCTTGCTGAGAACAAAAAATCGAGCTTCCTACACACACCGGCACACCTAGTTCAATTCTGCTTAGGAACCTGACAAGAACAGTAGATCCTCTTCAGTCCAATACACTGTACTGCTGGGAACAGACAACAGTGCTATTTGTCCTGTGTATGGCAATGGCAGTGCAATAGTGACTCTTCTTACCATAAAACAACTCTTGCTTGTAGGACCAGAAACTGCATGTGATTCAACTCCATTTAGGACTGGGAAACAAACGCTAGATCGCCTTACAAGAAACACACTCTGCTTTAATGAAAAGAGCACTCTTCTTCTCTACTGTGTTTCCTATAGGGACAGAACAGTGAGCTTGCTCAGAACAAAAGAACTGTGCTTCCTACACACGGGCCATATCTAGTTTAACTCTGCTTAGGAAACTGACAAGAACAGTAGCTCCTCTTCAGTCCGATATGCTGTACTTCCTGGGATCAGAAACGAGTGCTATTTGCACTGTGTATGGCAATGGGAGCGCAATAGAGACTTTCCTTACCAGAAAACAACTCTTGCTCGTAGGACCAGAAACTGCATGTGATTCAACTCAATTTAGGACTGGGAAACAAATGCTAGCTCGCCTTACATGAAACACACTCTGCTTTTGAGAAAAGAGCACTCTTCTACTCTACTGTCTTTCCTATGGGGTCCGAACAGTGAGCTTGCTCAGAACAAAAGAACTGTGCTTCCTACACACACGGGCCATATCTAGTTCAACTCTGCTTAGGAAACTGACAAGAACAGTAGCTCCTCTTCAGTCCAATACATTGTACTTGCGGGGAACAGACGCGAGTGCTATTTGCACTGTGTATGGCTATTGGAGCACAATAGTGACTCGTCTTACCAGAAATCAACTCTTGCTCGTAGGACAAAAAACTGCATGTGACTCAACTCAATTGATGACTGGGAACCATCGCTAGCTCGCCTTCCAAGAAACACACTCTGCTTTTGAGGAAAGAGCACTCTATACTCTACTGTGTTTCCTATGGGTTCCGAACAGTGAGCTTGCTGAGAACAAAAAATCGAGCTTCCTACACACACCGCCACACCTAGTTCAATTCTGCTTAGGAACCTGACAAGAACAGTAGATCCTGTTCAGTCCAATACACTGTACTGCTGGGAACAGACAACAGTGCTATTTGTCCTGTGTATGGCAATGGCAGTGCAATAGTGACTCTTCTTACCATAAAACAACTCTTGCTCGTAGGACCAGAAACTGCATGTGATTCAACTCCATTTAGGACTGGGAAACAAATGCTAGCTCGCCTTACAAGAAACACACTCTGCTTTATTGAAAAGAGCACTCTTCTACTCTACTGTGTTTCCTATAGGGACAGAACAGTGAGCTTGCTCAGAACAAAAGAACTGTGCTTCCTACACACGGGCCATATCTAGTTCAACTCTGCTTAGGAAACTGACAAGAACAGTAGCTCCTCTTCAGTCCGAAATGCTGTACTTCCTGGGATCAGAAACGATTGCTATTTGCACTGTGTATGTCAATGGGAGCGCAATAGAGACTTTCCTTACCAGAAAACAACTCTTGCTCGTAGGACCAGAAACTGCATGTGATTCAACTCAATTTAGGACTGGGAAACAAATGCTAGCTCGCCTTACATGAAACACACTCTGCTTTTGAAAAAAGAGCACTCTTCTACTCTACTGCCTTTCCTATGGGGTCCGAACAGTGAGCTTGCTCAGAACAAAAGAACTGTGCTTCCTACACACACGGGCCATATCTAGTTCAACTCTGCTTAGGAAACTGACAAGAACAGTAGCTCCTCTTCAGTCCAATACATTGTACTTGCGGGGAACAGACGCGAGTGCTATATGCACTGTGTATGGCTATTGGAGCACAATAGTGACTTGTCTTACCAGAAAACAACTCTTGCTCGTAGGACAAAAAACTGCATGTGACTCAACTCAATTGATGACTGGGAACCATCGCTAGCTCGCCTTCCAAGAAACACACTCTGCTTTTGAGGAAAGAGCACTCTATACTCTACTGTTTTTCCTATGTGTTCCGAACGGTGAGCTTGCTCAGAACAAAAAAACTGTGCTTCGTATACACACGGCCATATCTAGGTCAAGTCTGCTTAGGAACCTGACAAGAAGAGTAGATCCTCTTCCATCCAATACACTGTACTTGCTGGGAAAAGATGCCAGTGTTATTTGTCCTGTGTATGGCAATGGCAGCTCAATAGTGACTCTTCTTACCAGAAAACAACTCTTGCTTGTAGGACCAGAAACTGCATGTGATTCAACTCCATTTAGGACTGGGAAACAAACGCTAGCTCGCCTTACAAGAAACACACTCTGCTTTTGAGAAAAGAGCACTCTTCTACTCTACTGTGTTTCCTATGGTGTCCAAACAGTGAGCTTGCTCAGAACAAAAGAACTGTGCTTCCTACACACATGAGCCATATCTAGTTCAACTCTGCTTAGGAAACTGACAAGAACAGTAGCTCCTCTTTAGTCCAATACACTGTACATGCTGGGAACAGACGCGAGTGCTATTTGCACTGTGTATGTCAATGGGAACGCAGTAGTGACTTTCCTTACCAGAAAACAACTCTTGCTCGTAGGACCAGAAACTGTATGTGATTCAACTCCATTTAGGACTGGGAAACAAATGCTAGCTCTCCTTACAAGAAATACAATCTGCGTTAGAGAAAAGAGCACTCTTCTACTCTACTGTGTTTCCTATGGGGTCCATACAGTGAGCTTGCTCAAAACAAAAGAACTGTGCTTCCTACACACACCGACCATCTCTAGTTCAACTCTGCTTAGGAAACTGACAAGAACAGTAGCTCCTCTTCAGTCCGATACACTGTATTTGCTGGGAACAGACGTGAGTGCTATTTGCACTGTGTATGGCAATGGGAGCTTAATAGTTACTTTCCTTACCAGTAAACAACTCTTGCTCATAGGACCAGAAACTGCATGGGATTCAACTCCATTTAGGACTGGGAAACAAACGCTAGCTCGCCTTACAATAAACACACTCTGCTTTTGAGAAAAGAGCAAAATTCAACTCTACTGTGTTTCCAATGGTGTCCGAACAGTGAGCTTGCTCAGAACAAAAGAACTGTGCTTCCTACACACAAGGCCATATCTAGTTCAATTATGCTTAGGAACCTGACAAGAACAGTAGATCCTCTTCAGTCCAATACACTGTACTTGCTGGGAAAAGACGCCAGTGGAATTTGTCTTGTGTATGGCAATGGCAGCGCAATAGTGACTCTTCTTACCAGAAAACAACTCTTGCTCGTAGGACCAGAAACTGCATGGGATTCAACTCCATTTAGGACTGGGAAACAAACGCTAGCTTGCCTTACAATAAACACACTCTGCTTTAGAGAAAAGAGCACTCTTCTACTCTACTGTGTTCCCTATGGGGTCCAAACAGTGAGCTTGCTCAGAACAACAAAACTGTGCTTCCTACAAACATGGCCATATCTAGTTCAAGTCTGATTAGGAACCTGACAAGAACAGTAGATACTCTTTCGTCCAATGCACTGTACTTGCTGGGAAGAGACGCCAGTGCTATTTGTCCTGTGTATGGCAATGGCAGCGCAATAGTGACTCTTCTTACCAGAAAACAACTCTTGCTTGTAGGACCAGAAACTGCATGTGATTCAACTCCATTTAGGACTGGGAAACAAACGCTAGCTCGCCTTACAAGAAATACACTCTGCTTTAGAGAAAAGAGCACTCTTCTACTCTACTGTGTTTCCTATGGGGTCCAAACAGTGAGCTTGCTCAGAACAAAAGAACTGTGCTTCCTACACACGCGGGACATATCTCCTTCAACTCTGCTTAGGAAACTGACAGAAACAGTAGCTCCTCTTCAGTCCAATACACTGTACTTGCTGGGAATAGACGCGAGTGCTATTTGCACTGTTTATGGCAATGGGAGCGCAATAGTGACTTTCCTTACCAAAAAACAACTCTTGTTCGTAGGACCAGAAACTGCATGTGATTCAACTCCATATAGAACTGGGAAACAAACGCTAGCTTACCTTACAAGAAATACACTCTGCTTTTGAGAAAAGAGCACTGTTCTACTCTACTGTGTTTCCTATAGGGACAGAACAGTGAGCTTGCTCAGAACAAAAGAACTGTGCTTCCTACACAAACGGCCATATCTAGTTCAACTCTGCTTAGGAACATGACAAGAACAGTAGATCCTCTTCACTCCAATACACTGTACATGCTGGGAACAGACGTGTGTGCTATTTGCCCTGTGTATGACAATGGGAGCACAATAGTTACTCTTCTTACCAGAACACAACTCTTGCTCGTAGGACCAGAAAGTGCATGTGATTCAACTCCATTTAGGACTGTGAAACAAACACTAACTCGCCTTACAAGAAACACACTCTGAGTTAGAGAAAAAACCACTCTTCTACTCTATTGTGTTTCCTAAGTGGTCCGAACAGTGAACTTGCTCAGAACAAAAGAACTGTGCTTCCTACACAGGGCCATATCTAGTTCAATTCTGCTTAGGAACCTGACAAGAACAGTAGATCCTCTTCAGTCCAATACACTGTACTTGCTGGGAAGAGACTCCAGTACTATTTGTCCTGTGTATGGCAATGGCAGCGCAATATTGACTCTTCTTACCAGAAAACAACTCTTGCTCATAGGACCGGAAACTGCCTGTGATTGAACTCCATTTAGGACTAGGAAACAAACGCTAGCTCACCTTACAAGAAACACACTCTGCTTTTGAGAAAAGAGCACTCTTCTACACTACTGTGTTTCCTATGAGGTCCGAACAGTGGGCTTGCTGAGAACAAAAAATCGAGCTTCCTACACACACCGCCACACCTAGTTCAATTCTGCTTAGGAACATGACAAGAACAGTAGATCCTCTTCAGTCCAATACACTGTACTGCTGGGAACAGACAACACTGCTATTTGTCCTGTGTATGGCAATGGCAGTGCAATAGTGACTCTTCTTACCATAAAACAACTCTTGCTCGTAGGACCAGAAACTGCATGTGATTCAACTCCATTTAGGACTGGGAAACAAACGCTAGCTCGCCTTACAAGAAACACACTCTGCTTTTGAGAAAAGAGCCCTCTTCTACTCTACTGTGTTTCCTATGTGGTCCAAACAGTGAGCTTGCTCAGAACAAAAGAAATGTGTTCCTACACACACGGGCCATATCTCGTTCAACTCTGCTTAGGAAACTGACAAGAACAGTAGCTCCTCTTCAGTCTGATACACTGTACTTGCTGGGAACAGACACGAGTGCTATTTGCAATGTGTATGGCAATGGGAGCACAATAGTGACTTCCTTACCAGAAAACAACTCTAGCTCGTAGGACCAGAAACTGCATGTGAATCCACTCCATTTAAAACTGGGAAACAAATGCTGGTCGACTTACAAGAAACACACTCTGCTTTTGAGAAAAGAGCACTGTTCTACTCTACTAAGTTTCCTATAGTGCCAGAACAGTGAGCTTGCTCAGAACAAAAGAACTGTGCTTCCTACACACACGGCCATATCTAGTTCAACTCTGCTTAGGAACCTGACAAGAACAGTAGATCCTCTTCACTCCAATACTCTGTACATACTGGGAACAGACGCCAGTGCTATTTGC
The DNA here is from genome assembly GCF_949786415.1 of Peromyscus eremicus. NCBI lineage: Eukaryota > Metazoa > Chordata > Mammalia > Rodentia > Cricetidae > Peromyscus > Peromyscus eremicus. The sequence goes on from NW_026734625.1 coordinate 43,505, forward strand.
CCTGTGTATGACAATTGGAGCACAATAGTGACTCTTCTTTCCAGAAAACAACTCTTGCTCGTAGGACAGGAAACTGCATGTGATTCAACTCCATATTGGACTGGGAAACAAACGCTAGCTGGCCTTACAAGAAACACACTCTGCTTAAAGAAAAAAGCACTCTTATACTCTACTGTGTTTCCTATAGGACCAGAACAGTGAGCTTGCTGAGAACAAAAGAACTGTGATTCCTACACACACACGCCATATCTAGTTCAACTCTGCTTAGGAAACTGACAAGAACAGTAGCTCCTCTTCAGTCCAATATACTGTACTTGCTGGGAACAGAAGCGAGTGCAATTTGCACTGTGTATGGCAATGGGAGCGCAATAGTGACTTTCCTTACCAGAAAACAACTCTTGCTCGTAGGACCAGAAACTGTATGTGATTCAACTCCATTTAGGACTGGGAAACAAATGCTAGCTCGCCTTACAATAAACACAATCTGCTTTAGAGAAAAGAGCACTCTTCGACTCTACTGTGTTTCCTATGGGGTCAGAACAGTGAGCTTGCTCAGAACAAAAAAACTGTGCTTCCTACACACATGGCCATATCTAGTTCAATTCTGCTTATAAACCTGACAAGAACAGTAGATCCTCTTCAGTCCAATACACTGTACTTGCTGGGAACAGACAACAGTGCTATTTGCACTGTGTATGGCAATGGGAGCACAACAGTTACTTCCTTACCAGAAAACAACTCTTGCTCGTAGGACCAGAAACTGCATGTGATTCAACTCCATTTAGGACTGGGAAACAAACGCTAGCTCGCCTTACAAGAAACACACTCTGCTTTTGAGAAAAGAGCACTCTTCTACTCTACTGTGTTTCCTATCGGGCCAGAACAGTGAGCTTGCTGAGAACAAAAGAACTGTGCTTCCTACACACACGGGCCATATCTAGTTCAACTCTGCTTAAAAAACTGACAACAACAGTAGATCCTCTTCAGTCCAATACACTGTACTTGGTGGGAACAGATGCAAGTGCTATTTGCACTGTGTATGGCAATGAAAGTGCAATAGTGACTCTTCTTACCAGAAAAAAACTCTTGCTCGTAGGACCAAAAACTGCATGTGTCTCAACTCCATTTAGGACTGGGAAAGAAATGCTAGCTCGCCTTACAAGAAAAACTCTGTGCTTTTGACAAAAGAGCATTCTTCTACTATACTGTGTTGCCTATAGGGCCAGATGAGTGAGTTTCCTCAGAACAAAAGAACTGTGCTTCCTGCACACAGGGGCCATATCTATTCAATTCTGCTTAGGAAACTGACAAGAACAGTAGATCCTCTTCAGTCCAATAACTGTACATGCTGGGAACAGACGCCAGTACTATTTGCCCTGTGTATGACAATGGGAGCACAATAGTGACTCTTCTTACCAGAAAACAACTCTTGCTCGTAGGACCAGAAACTGCATGAGATTCAACTCCATTTAGGACTGGGAAACAAACGCTAGCTCGCATTACAAGAAACACACTCTGCTTTTGAGAAAAGCGCCCTCTTATACTCTAAAGTGTTTCCTATAGGGCCAGAACAGTGATCTTGCTCAGAAAAAAAAAAAAACTGTGCTTCCTACACACACGGGCCATATCTAGTTCAACTCTGCTTAGGAAACTGACAAAAACAGTAGCTCCTCTTCAGTACGATACCCTGCACTAGCTGGGAACACACGCAAGTGCTATTTGCACTGTGTATGGCAATGGGAGCACAATAGTGACTTTTCTTACCAGAAAACAACTCTTGCTCGTAGGACCAGAAACTGCATGTGACTCAACTCCATTTAGGACTGGGAAACAAATGCTAGCTCGCCTTACATGAAACACACTCTGCTTTTGAGAAAAGAGCACTCTTCTACTCTACTGTGTTTCCTATGGGTCCGAACAGTGAGCTTGCTCAGAACAAAAGAACTGTGCTTCCTACACACACGGATCATATCTAGTTCAACTCTGCTTAGTAAACTGACAAGAACAGTAGCTCCTCTTCAGTCCAATTCACTGTACATGCTAGGAACAGACGCCAGGACTATTTGCTCTGTATATGACAATGGGAGCGCAATAGGGACTCTTCTTACCAAAAAACAACTCCTGCTCGTAGGACCAGAAACTGCATGTGATTCAACTCCATTTAGGACTGCGAAACAAACACTAGCTCGCCTTACAAGAAACACACTCTGCTTTTGAGAAAAGAGCACTCTTCTACTTTACTGTGTTTCCTATGGGGTCTGAACAGTGAGCTTGCTCAGAACAAAAAACTGTGCTTCCTACACACAGACAATATCTTGTTCAACTCTGCTTAGGAAACTGACAAGAACAGTAGCTCCTCTTCAGTCCGATACACTGTACTTGCTGTGAACAGACGCGAGTGCTATTTGCATTGTGAATGGCAATGGGAGCACAACAGTTACTTCCTTACCAGAAAACAACTCTTGCTTGTAGGACCAGAAACTGCATGTGATTCAACTCCATTTAGGACTGGGAAACAAACGCTAGCTTGCCTTACAAGAAAGACACTCTGCTTTTGAGAAAAGAGCACTCTTCTACTCTAATGTGTTTCCTATCGGGCCAGAACAGTGAGCTTGCTGAGAACAAAAGAACTGTGCTTTTACACACACGGACCATATCTAGTTCAACTCTGCCTAGGAAACTGACAAGAACAGTAGCTCCTATTCAGTCCAATACACTGTACTTGCTGGGAACAGACGCGAGTGCTATTTGCACTGTGTATGGCAATTGGAGCACAATAGTTACTCTTCTTAACAGAAAACAACTCTTGCTCGTAGGAGCAAAAACTGCATGTGACTCAACTCCATTTAGGACTGGGAAACAAACGTGAGCTCGCCTTACAAGAAACACACTCTGTTTTTGAGAAAAGAGCACTCTTCTACTCTACTGTGTTTCCTATAGGGCCAAAACAGTGAGCTTGCTCAGAACAAAAGAACTGTGCTTCCTAAACACACGGTCATATCTAGTTCAATTCTGCTTAGGAAACTGACAAGAATAGTAGATCCTCTTCAGTCGAAAACACTGTACTTGCTGGGAACAGACGCGAGTGCTATATGCCCTGTGTATGACAATGGGAGCACAATAGTGACTCTTCTTGCCAGAAAACAACTCTTGCTCCTAGGACCAGAAACTGCATGGGATTCAACTCCATTTAAGACTGGGAAACAAATGCTAGCTCGCCTTACAAGAAACACACTCTGCTTTTGAGAAGAGAGCACTCTCCTACTCTACTGTGTTTCCTATGGGGTCCAAAGAGTGAGCTTGCTCAGAACAAAAGAACTGTGCTTCCTACACACACGGACCATATCTAGTTCAACTCTGCTTAGGAACCTGACAAGAACAGTAGCTCCTCTTCAGTCCAATACACTGTACTTGCTGGGAACAGACGCGAGTGCTATTTGCACTGTGTATGGCAATTGGAGCACAATAGTGACTCGTCTTACCAGAAAACAACTATTGCTCGTAGGACAAAAAACTGCATGTGACTCAACTCCATTTAGGCCTGGGAAACAAACGCGAGTTCGCCTTACAAGAAACCCACTCTGCTTTTGAGAAAAGAGCAATCTTCTACTCAACTGTGTTTCCATTAAGACCAAAACAGTGAGCTTGCTCAGAACAAAAGAACTGTGCTTCCTACACATACGGTCATATCTAGTTCAATTCTGCTTAGGAAATTGACAAGAATAGTAGATCCTCTTCAGTGCAATACACTGTACTTGCTGGGAACAGATGCCAGTGCTATTTGTCCTGTGTATGGCAATGGCAGCGCAATAATGACTATTCTTACCATAAAACAACTCTTGCTCGTAGGACCAGAAACTGCATGTGATTCAACTCCATTTAGGACTGGGACACAAACCCTAGCTCGCCTTACAAGAAACACACTCTGCTTTAGAGAAAAGAGCACTGTTCTACTCTACTGTGTTTCCTATAGGGCCAGAACAGTGAGCTTGCTGAGAACAAAAGAACTGTGCTTCCTACACAAACGGACCATATCTAGTTCAACTATGCTTTGGAAACTGACAAGAACAGTAGCTCCTATTCAGTCCAATACACTGTACTTGCTGGGAACAGACGCGAGTGCTATTTGCACTGTGTATGGCAATTGGAGCGAAATAGTGACTCTTCTTACCAGAAAACAACTCTTGCTCGTAGGACCAAAAACTGCATGTGATTCAACTCCATTTAGGACTGGGAAACAAACGCAAGCTCGCCTTACAAGAAACACACTCTGCTTTAGAGAAAAGAGCACTCTTCTACTCTACAGTGTTTCCTATAGGGCCAGAACAGTTAGCTTGCTCAGAACACAGGAACTGTGCTTCCTACACACACGGCCATATCTAGTTCAACTCTGCTTAGGAACCTGACAAGAATACTAGATCCTCTTCAGTCCAATACACTGTACATGCTGGGAACAGACGCCAGCGCTATTTGCCCTGTGTATGACAATGGGAGCACAATAGTGACTCTTCTTACCAGAAAACAACTCTTGCTCATAGGACCAGAAACTGCAATGATTCAACTCCATTTAGGACTGGGAAACAAACGCGAGCTCGCCTTACAAGAAACACACTGTGCTTTTGAGAAAAGAGCACTCTTCTACTCAACTGTGTTTCCTATAGGACCAAAAGAGTGAGCTTGCTCAGAACAAAAGAACTGTGCTTCCTACACACACAGTCATATCTAGTTCAATTCTGCTTAGGAAACTGACAAGAATAGTAGATCCTCTTCAGTCCAATACACTGTACTTGCTGGGAACAGACGCGAGTGCTATTTGCCCTGTGTATGACAATGGGAGCGCAATAGTGACTCTTCTTACCAGAAAACAACTCTTGCTCGTAGGACCAGAAACTGCATGTGATTCAACTCCATTTAGAACTGGGAAACAAATGCTAGCTCGCCTTACATGAAACACACTCTGCTTTTGAGAAAAGAGCACTCTTCTACCCTACTGAGTTTCCTATGGGGTCCGAACAGAGAGCTTGCTCAGAACAAAAGAACTGTGCTTCCTACACACACGGGCCATATCTAGTTCAACTCTGCTTAAAAAACTGACAAGAACAGTAGATCCTCTTCAGTCCAACACACTGTACTTGCTGGGAACAGATGCAAGTGCTATTTGCACTGTGTATGGCAATGAGAGTGCAATAGTGACTCTTCTTACCAGAAAAAAACTCTTGCTCGTAGGACCAAAAACTGCATGTGTCTCAACTCCATTTAGGACTGGGAAAGAAATGCTAGCTCGCCTTACATGAAAAACTCTGTGCTTTTGACAAAAGAGAATTCTTCTACTATACTGTGTTTCCTATAGGGCCAGATGAGTGAGCTTCCTCAGAACAAATGAACTGTGCTTCCTGCACACAGGGGCCATATCTATTCAATTCTGCTAAGGAAACTGACAAGAACAGTAGATCCTCTTCAGCCCAATACACTGTACATGCTGGGAACAGACGCCAGTACTATTTGCCCTGTGTATGACAATGGGAGCACAATAGTGACTGTTCTTACCAGAAAACAACTCTTGTTCCTAGGACCAGAAACTGCATGTGACTCAACTCCATTTAGGACTGGGAAACAAACGCTAGCTCGCCTTACAAGAAATACACTCTGCTTTTGAGAAAAGAGCACTCTTCTACTCTACTGTGTTTCCTGTAGGGCCAGAACAGTGAGCTTGCTCAGAACAAAAGAATTGTGCTTCCTACACACACGGCCATATATAGTTCAATTCTGTTTAGGAACCTGACAAGAACAGTAGATCCCCTTCAGTCCAATACACTGTACTTGCTGGGAACAGACGCCAGTGCTATTTGTCCTGTGTATGGCAATGGCAGCGCAATAGTGACTATTCTTACCATAAAAAACTCTTGCTCATAGGACCAGAAACTGCATGTGATTCAACTCCATTTAGGACTGGGAAACAAATGCTAGCTCGCCTTACAAGAAACACACTCTGCTTTTGAGAAAAGAGCACTCTTCTACTCTATTATGTTTCCTACGTGGTCCAAACAGTGAGCTTGCTCAGAACAGAAAACTGTGCTTCCTACGCACGGACCCTATCTAGTTCAACACTGCTTAGGAAACCGACAAGAACAGTAGCTCCTCTTCAGTCCGATACACTGTAATTGCTGGGAACAGACACGAGTGCTATTTGCACTGTGTGTGGCAATGGGAGCGCAATAGTGACTTTCCTTACCAGAAAACAACTCTTGCTCGTAGGACCAGAAACTGCATGTGATTCAACTCCATTTAGGACTGGGAAACAAGCACTAGCCCGCCTTACAAGAAACACACCCTGCTTTTGAGAAAAGAGCACTCTTCTACTCTACTGTGTTTCCTATGTGGTCAAAACAGTGAGCTTGCTCAGAACAAAGAACTGAGCTTCCTACACACACGGGCCATATCTCGTTCAACTCTGCTTAGGAAACTGACAACAACAGTAGCTACTCTTCAGTCCGATACACTGTACTTGCTGGGAACAGACGCGAGTGCTATTTGCTCTGTGCATGGCAATGGGAGCACAATAGTGACTCTTCTTACCAGAAAAAAACTCTTGCTCGTAGGACCAGAAACTGCATGAGATTCAACTCCATTTAGGACTGGGAAACAAACGCTAGCTCGCATTACAAGAAACACACTCTGCTTTTGAGAAAAGAGCCCTCTTATACTCTAAAGTGTTTCCTCTAGGGCCAGAACAGTGAGCTTGCTCAGAAAAAAAAACTGTGCTTCCTACACACACGGGCCATATCTAGTTCAACTCTGCTTAGGAAACTGACAAAAACAGTAGCTCCTCTTCAGTACGATACCCTGTACTAGCTGGGAACACACGCAAGTGCTATTTGCACTGTGTATGGCAATGGGAGCACAATAGTGACTTTTCTTACCAGAAAACAACTCTTGCTCGTAGGACCAGAAACTGCATGTGATTCAACTCCATTTAGGACTGGGAAACAAACACTAGCTCGCCTTACATGAAACACACTCTGCTTTTGAGAAAAGAGCACTCTTCTACTCTACTGTGTTTCCTATGGGTCCGAACAGTGAGCTTGCTCAGAACAAAAGAACTGTGCTTCCTACACACACGGTCATATCTAGTTCAACTCTGCTTAGGAAACTGACAAGAACAGTAGCTCCTATTCAGTCCAATACACTGTACTTGCTGGGAACAGACGCGAGTGCTATTTGCACTGTGTATGGCAATTGGAGCACAATAGTGACTCTTCTTACCAGAAAACAACTCTTGCTCGTAGGAGCAAAAACTGCATGTGACTCAACTCCATTTAGGACTGGGAAACAAACGTGAGCTCGCCTTACAAGAAACACACTCTGCTTTTGAGAAAAGAGCACTCTTCTACTCTACTGTGTTTCCTTTAAGGCCAAAACAGTGAGCTTGCTCAGAACAAAAGAACTGTGCTTCCTAAACACACGGTCATATCTAGTTCAATTCTCCTGAGGAAACTGACAAGAATAGTAGATCCTCTTCAGTCCAAAACACTGTACTTGCTGGGAACAGACGCGAGTGCTATATGCCCTGTGTATGACAATGGGAGCACAATAGTGACTCTTCTTACCAGAAAACAACTCTTGCTCCTTGGACCAGAAACTGCATGGGATCCAACTCCATTTAAGACTGGGAAACAAATGCTAGCTCGCCTTACAAGAAACACACTCTGCTTTTGAGAAGAGAGCACTCTTCTACTCTACTGTGTTTCCTATGGGGTCCAAAGAGTGAGCTTGCTCAGAACAAAAGAACTGTGCTTCCTACACACATGGACCATATCTAGTTCAACTCTGCTTAGGAACCTGACAAGAACAGTAGCTCCTCTTCAGTCCAATACACTGTACTTGCTGGGAACAGACGCGAGTGCTATTTGCACTGTGTATGGCAATTGGAGCACAATAGTGACTCGTCTTACCAGAAAACAACTCTTGCTTGTAGGACAAAAAACAGCATGTGACTCAACTCCATTTAGGCCTGGGAAACAAACGCGAGTTCGCCTTACAAGAAACACACTCATTTTGAGAAAAGAGCACTCTTCTACTCAACTGTGTTTCCATTAAGACCAAAACAGTGAGCTTGCTCAGAACAAAAGAACTGTGCTTCCTACACATATGGTCATATCTAGTTCAATTCTGCTTAGGAAATTGACAAGAATAGTAGATCCTCTTCAGTGCAATACACTGTACTTGCTGGGAACAGACGCCAGTGCTATTTGTCTTGTGTATGGCAATGGCAGCGCAATAGTGACTATTCTTACCAGAAAACAACTCTTGCTTGTAGGACCAAAAACTGCATGTGACTCAACTCCATTTAGGATTGGGAAACAAACGCAAGCTCGCCTTACAAGAAACACACTCTGCTTTAGAGAAAAGAGCACTCTTCTACTCTACTGTGTTTCCTATAGGGCCAGAACAGTGAGCTTGCTCAGAACAAAGGAACTGTGCTTCCTACACACACGGCCATATCTAGTTCAACTCTGCTTAGGAACCTGACAAGAACAGTTGATCCTCTTCAGTCCAATACACTGTACATGGTGAGAACAGACGCCAGCGCTATTTGCCCTGTGTATGACAATGGGAGCACATTAGTGTCTCTTCTTACAGAAAACAACTCTTGCTCATAGGACCAGAAACTGCATGTGATTCAACTCCATTTAGGACTGGGAAACAAACGATAGCTCGTTTTACAAGAAACACACTCTGCTTTTGAGAAAAGAGCACTCTTCTACTCTACAGTGTTTCCTATCGGGCCAGAACAGTGAGCTTGCTGAGAACAAAAGAACTGTGCTTCCTACACACACGGACCATATCTAGTTCAACTCTGCTTAGGAAACTGACAAGAACAGTAGCTCATATTCAGTCCAATACACTGTACTTGCAGGGAACAGACGCGAGTGCTATTTGCACTGTGTATGGCAATTGGAGCACAATAGTGACTCTTCTTACCAGAAAACAACTCTTGCTCGTAGGACCAAAAACTGCATTTGATTCAACTCCATTTAGGACTGGGAAACAAACGCGAGCTCGCCTTACAAGAAACACACTCTGCTTTTGAGAAAAGAGCACTCTTCTACTCAACTGTGTTTCCTATAGGACCAAAACAGTGAGCTTGCTCAGAACAAAAGAACTGTGCTTCCTACACACACGGTCATATCTAGTTCAATTCTGCTTAGGAAACTGACAAGAATAGTAGATCCTCTTCAGTCCAATACACTGTACTTGCTGGGAACAGACGCGAGTGCTATTTGCCCTGTGTATGACAATGTGAGCGCAATAGTGACTCTTCTTACCAGAAAACAACTCTTGCTCGTAGGACCAGAACCTGCATGTGATTCAACTCCATTTAGGACTGGGAAACAAATGCTAGCTCGCCTTACAAGAAACACACTCTGCTTTTGAGAAAAGAGCACTCTTCTACCCTACTGAGTTTCCTATGGGGTCCGAACAGTGAGCTTGCTCAGAACAAAAGAACTGTGCTTCCTACACACACGGGCCATATCTAGTTCAACTCTGCTTAAAAAACTGACAAGAACAGTAGATCCTCTTCAGTCCAATACACTGTACTTGCTGGGAACAGATGCAAGTGCTATTTGCACTGTGTATGGCAATGAGAGTGCAATAGTGACTCTTCTTACCAGAAAAAAACTCTTGCTCGTAGGACCAAAAACTGCATGTGTCTCAACTCCATTTAGGACTGGGAAAGAAATGCTAGCTCGCCTTACAAGAAAAACTCTGTGCTTTTGACAAAAGTGCATTCTTCTACTATACTGTGTTTCCTATAGGGCCAGATGAGTGAGCTTCCTCAGAACAAAAGAACTGTGCTTCCTGCACACAGGGGCCATATCTATTCAATTCTGCTTAGGAAACTGACAAGAACAGTAGATCCTTTTCAGCCCAATACACTGTACATGCTGGGAACAGACGCCAGTACTATTTGCCCTGTGTATGACAATGGGAGCACAATAGTGACTCTTCTTACCAGAAAACAACTCTTGTTCCTAGGAGCAGAAACTGCATGTGACTCAACTCCATTTAGGACTGGGAAACAAACGCTAGCTCGCCTTACAAGAAATACACTCTGCTTTTGAGTAAAGAGCACTCTTCTACTCTACTGTGTTTCCTATGTGGTCAAAACAGTGAGCTTGCTCAGAACAAAAGAACTGAGCTTCCTACACACACGGGCCATATCTCGTTCAACTCTGCTTAGGAAACTGCCAACAACAGTAGCTACTCTTCAGTCCGATACACTGCACTTGCTGGGAACAGACACGAGTGCTATTTGCTCTGTGCATGGAAATGGGAGCACAATAGTGGTTCTTCTTACCAGAAAAAAACTCTTGCTCGTAGGACCAGAAACTGCATGAGATTCAACTCCATTTAGGACTGGGAAACAAACGCTAGCTCGCATTACAAGAAACACACTCTGCTTTTGAGAAAAGAGCCCTCTTATACTCTAAAGTGTTTTTTTATAGTCCAGAACAGTGAGCTTGCTCAGAAAAAAAAACTGTGCTTCCTACACACACGGGCCATATCTAGTTCAACTCTGCTTAGGAAACTGACAAAAACAGTAGCTCCTCTTCAGTCCGGTACACTGTACTAGCTGGGAACACACGCGAGTGCTATTTGCACTGTGTATGGCAATGGGAGCACAATAGTGACTTTCCTTACCAGAAAACAACTCTTGCTCGAACAAACAGAAACTGCATGGGATTCAACTCCATTTAGGACTGGGAAACAAACACTAGCTCGCCTTACAAGAAACACACTCTGCTTTAGAGAAAAGAGCACTCATCTACTCTAATGTGTTTCCTATGGGGTCCAAAAAGTGAGCTTGCTCAGAACAGAAAACTGTGCTTCCTACACACACGGGCCATATCTAGTTCAACTCTGCTTAGGAAACTGACAAGAACAGTAGCTCCTCTTCAGTCCAATTCACTGTACATGCTAGGAACAGACGCCAGGACTATTTGCTCTCTGTATGACAATGGGAGCGCAATAGGGACTCTTCTTACCAGAAAACAACTCTTGCTCGTAGGACCAGAAACTGCATGTGATTCAACTCCATTTAGGACTGGGAAACAAATGCTACCTCGCCTTACATGAAACACACTCTGCTTTTGAGAAAAGAGTACTCTTCTACTCTACTGAGTCTCCTATGGGATCCGAACAGTGAGCTTGCTCAGAACAAAAGAACTGTCCTTCCTACACACAAGGGCCATATCTAGTTCAACTCTGCTTAGGAAACTGACAAATACAGTAGATCCTCTTCATTCCAATACACTGTACTTGCTGGGAACAGATGCAAGTGCTATTTGCACTGTGTATGGCAATGGGAGTGCAATAGTGACTCTTCTTACCAGAAAAAAACTCTTGCTCGTAGGACCAAAAACTGCATGTGTCTCAGCTCCATTTAGGACTGGGAAAGAAACGCAAGCTCGCCTTACAAGAAAAACACTCTGCTTTTGACAAAAGAGCATTCTTCTACTATACTGTGTTTCCTATAGGGCCTGAAGAGTGAGTTTCCTCAGAACAAAATACCTGTGCTTCCTGCACACAGGGGCCATATCTATTCAATTATGCTTAGGAAACTGACAAGAACTGTAGATCCTCTTCAGTCCAATACACTGTACATGCTGGGAACTGACGCCAGTACTATTTGCCCTGTGTATGACAATGGGAGCGCAATAGTGACTCTTCTTACCATAAAACAACTCTTGTTCCTAGGACCAGAAACTGCATGTGATTCAACTCCATTTAGGACTGGGAAACAAACGTTAGCTCGCCTTACAAGAAAAACACTCTGCTTTTGATAAAAGAGTACTCTTCTACTCTACTGTGTTTCCTATAGGGCCAGAACAGTGAGCTTGATCAGAACAAAAGAACTGTTCTTCCTTCACACGGGCCATATCTAGTTCAACTCTGCTTAGGAAACTGACAAGAACAGTAGCTCCTCTTCAGTCCGATGCACTGTACTTGCTGGGAACGGACCGAGTGCTATTTGCTCTATGAATGGCAATGAGAGCTCAATAGTGTCTTTCCTTACCAGAAACCAATTCTTAATCGTAGGACCAGAAACTGCATGTGATTCAACTCTATTTAGGACTGGGAAACAAATGCTAGCTTGCCTTACATGAAACACACTCTGCTTTAGAGAAAAGAGCACTCTTCTACTCTACTGTGTTTCTTATAGGGCCAGAACAGTGAGCTTGCTCAGAACAAGAGAACTGTTCTTCCTACACACACGCGCCATATCTCGTTCAACTCTGCTTAGGAAACTGACAAGAACAGTAGCTCCAATTCAGTCCGATACACTGTACTTGCTGGGAACAGACACGAGTGCTATTTGCTCTGTGCATGGAAATGGGAGCACAATAGTGGTTCTTCTTACCAGAAAAAAACTCTTGCTCGTAGGACCAGAAACTGCATGAGATTCAACTCCATTTAGGACTGGGAAACAAACGCTAGCTCGCATTACAAGAAACACACTCTGCTTTTGAGAAAAGAGCCCTCTTATACTCTAAAGTGTTTTTTTATAGTCCAGAACAGTGAGCTTGCTCAGAAAAAAAAAACTGTGCTTCCTACACACACGGGCCATATCTAGTTCAACTCTGCTTAGGAAACTGACAAAAACAGTAGCTCCTCTTCAGTCCGGTACACTGTACTAGCTGGGAACACACGCGAGTGCTATTTGCACTGTGTATGGCAATGGGAGCACAATAGTGACTTTCCTTACCAGAAAACAACTCTTGCTCGAACAAACAGAAACTCCATGGGATTCAACTCCATTTAGGACTGGGAAACAAACACTAGCTCGCCTTACAAGAAACACACTCTGCTTTTGAGAAAAGAGCACTCATCTACTCTAATGTGTTTCCTATGGGGTCCAAAAAGTGAGCTTGCTCAGAACAGAAAACTGTGCTTCCTACACACACGGGCCATATCTAGTTCAACTCTGCTTAGGAAACTGACAAGAACAGTAGCTCCTCTTCAGTCCAATTCACTGTACATGCTAGGAACAGACGCCAGGACTATTTGCTCTCTGTATGACAATGGGAGCGCAATAGGGACTCTTCTTACCAGAAAACAACTCTTGCTCGTAGGACCAGAAACTGCATGTGATTCAACTCCATTTAGGACTGGGAAACAAATGCTACCTCGCCTTACATGAAACACACTCTGCTTTTGAGAAAAGAGTACTCTTCTACTCTACTGAGTCTCCTATGGGATCCGAACAGTGAGCTTGCTCAGAACAAAAGAACTGTCCTTCCTACACACACGGGCCATATCTAGTTCAACTCTGCTTAGGAAACTGACAAATACAGTAGATCCTCTTCATTCCAATACACTGTACTTGCTGGGAACAGATGCAAGTGCTATTTGCACTGTGTATGGCAATGGGAGTGCAATAGTGACTCTTCTTACCAGAAAAAAACTCTTGCTCGTAGGACCAGAAACTGCATGTGATTCAACTCCATTTAGGACTGGGAAACAAACGATAGCTCGTTTTACAAGAAACACACTCTGCTTTTGAGAAAAGAGCACTCTTCTACTCTACAGTGTTTCCTATCGGGCCAGAACAGTGAGCTTGCTGAGAACAAAAGAACTGTGCTTCCTACACACACGGACCATATCTAGTTCAACTCTGCTTAGGAAACTGACAAGAACAGTAGCTCATATTCAGTCCAATACACTGTACTTGCAGGGAACAGACGCGAGTGCTATTTGCACTGTGTATGGCAATTGGAGCACAATAGTGACTCTTCTTACCAGAAAACAACTCTTGCTCGTAGGACCAAAAACTGCATTTGATTCAACTCCATTTAGGACTGGGAAACAAACGCGAGCTCGCCTTACAAGAAACACACTCTGCTTTTGAGAAAAGAGCACTCTTCTACTCAACTGTGTTTCCTATAGGACCAAAACAGTGAGCTTGCTCAGAACAAAAGAACTGTGCTTCCTACACACACGGTCATATCTAGTTCAATTCTGCTTAGGAAACTGACAAGAATAGTAGATCCTCTTCAGTCCAATACACTGTACTTGCTGGGAACAGACGCGAGTGCTATTTGCCCTGTGTATGACAATGTGAGCGCAATAGTGACTCTTCTTACCAGAAAACAACTCTTGCTCGTAGGACCAGAACCTGCATGTGATTCAACTCCATTTAGGACTGGGAAACAAATGCTAGCTCGCCTTACAAGAAACACACTCTGCTTTTGAGAAAAGAGCACTCTTCTACCCTACTGAGTTTCCTATGGGGTCCGAACAGTGAGCTTGCTCAGAACAAAAGAACTGTGCTTCCTACACACACGGGCCATATCTAGTTCAACTCTGCTTAAAAAACTGACAAGAACAGTAGATCCTCTTCAGTCCAATACACTGTACTTGCTGGGAACAGATGCAAGTGCTATTTGCACTGTGTATGGCAATGAGAGTGCAATAGTGACTCTTCTTACCAGAAAAAAACTCTTGCTCGTAGGACCAAAAACTGCATGTGTCTCAACTCCATTTAGGACTGGGAAAGAAATGCTAGCTCGCCTTACAAGAAAAACTCTGTGCTTTTGACAAAAGTGCATTCTTCTACTATACTGTGTTTCCTATAGGGCCAGATGAGTGAGCTTCCTCAGAACAAAAGAACTGTGCTTCCTGCACACAGGGGCCATATCTATTCAATTCTGCTTAGGAAACTGACAAGAACAGTAGATCCTTTTCAGCCCAATACACTGTACATGCTGGGAACAGACGCCAGTACTATTTGCCCTGTGTATGACAATGGGAGCACAATAGTGACTCTTCTTACCAGAAAACAACTCTTGTTCCTAGGAGCAGAAACTGCATGTGACTCAACTCCATTTAGGACTGGGAAACAAACGCTAGCTCGCCTTACAAGAAATACACTCTGCTTTTGAGTAAAGAGCACTCTTCTACTCTACTGTGTTTCCTATGTGGTCAAAACAGTGAGCTTGCTCAGAACAAAAGAACTGAGCTTCCTACACACACGGGCCATATCTCGTTCAACTCTGCTTAGGAAACTGCCAACAACAGTAGCTACTCTTCAGTCCGATACACTGCACTTGCTGGGAACAGACACGAGTGCTATTTGCTCTGTGCATGGAAATGGGAGCACAATAGTGGTTCTTCTTACCAGAAAAAAACTCTTGCTCGTAGGACCAGAAACTGCATGAGATTCAACTCCATTTAGGACTGGGAAACAAACGCTAGCTCGCATTACAAGAAACACACTCTGCTTTTGAGAAAAGAGCCCTCTTATACTCTAAAGTGTTTTTTTATAGTCCAGAACAGTGAGCTTGCTCAGAAAAAAAAACTGTGCTTCCTACACACACGGGCCATATCTAGTTCAACTCTGCTTAGGAAACTGACAAAAACAGTAGCTCCTCTTCAGTCCGGTACACTGTACTAGCTGGGAACACACGCGAGTGCTATTTGCACTGTGTATGGCAATGGGAGCACAATAGTGACTTTCCTTACCAGAAAACAACTCTTGCTCGAACAAACAGAAACTGCATGGGATTCAACTCCATTTAGGACTGGGAAACAAACACTAGCTCGCCTTACAAGAAACACACTCTGCTTTAGAGAAAAGAGCACTCATCTACTCTAATGTGTTTCCTATGGGGTCCAAAAAGTGAGCTTGCTCAGAACAGAAAACTGTGCTTCCTACACACACGGGCCATATCTAGTTCAACTCTGCTTAGGAAACTGACAAGAACAGTAGCTCCTCTTCAGTCCAATTCACTGTACATGCTAGGAACAGACGCCAGGACTATTTGCTCTCTGTATGACAATGGGAGCGCAATAGGGACTCTTCTTACCAGAAAACAACTCTTGCTCGTAGGACCAGAAACTGCATGTGATTCAACTCCATTTAGGACTGGGAAACAAATGCTACCTCGCCTTACATGAAACACACTCTGCTTTTGAGAAAAGAGTACTCTTCTACTCTACTGAGTCTCCTATGGGATCCGAACAGTGAGCTTGCTCAGAACAAAAGAACTGTCCTTCCTACACACAAGGGCCATATCTAGTTCAACTCTGCTTAGGAAACTGACAAATACAGTAGATCCTCTTCATTCCAATACACTGTACTTGCTGGGAACAGATGCAAGTGCTATTTGCACTGTGTATGGCAATGGGAGTGCAATAGTGACTCTTCTTACCAGAAAAAAACTCTTGCTCGTAGGACCAAAAACTGCATGTGTCTCAGCTCCATTTAGGACTGGGAAAGAAACGCAAGCTCGCCTTACAAGAAAAACACTCTGCTTTTGACAAAAGAGCATTCTTCTACTATACTGTGTTTCCTATAGGGCCTGAAGAGTGAGTTTCCTCAGAACAAAATACCTGTGCTTCCTGCACACAGGGGCCATATCTATTCAATTATGCTTAGGAAACTGACAAGAACTGTAGATCCTCTTCAGTCCAATACACTGTACATGCTGGGAACTGACGCCAGTACTATTTGCCCTGTGTATGACAATGGGAGCGCAATAGTGACTCTTCTTACCATAAAACAACTCTTGTTCCTAGGACCAGAAACTGCATGTGATTCAACTCCATTTAGGACTGGGAAACAAACGTTAGCTCGCCTTACAAGAAAAACACTCTGCTTTTGATAAAAGAGTACTCTTCTACTCTACTGTGTTTCCTATAGGGCCAGAACAGTGAGCTTGATCAGAACAAAAGAACTGTTCTTCCTTCACACGGGCCATATCTAGTTCAACTCTGCTTAGGAAACTGACAAGAACAGTAGCTCCTCTTCAGTCCGATGCACTGTACTTGCTGGGAACGGACCGAGTGCTATTTGCTCTATGAATGGCAATGAGAGCTCAATAGTGTCTTTCCTTACCAGAAACCAATTCTTAATCGTAGGACCAGAAACTGCATGTGATTCAACTCTATTTAGGACTGGGAAACAAATGCTAGCTTGCCTTACATGAAACACACTCTGCTTTAGAGAAAAGAGCACTCTTCTACTCTACTGTGTTTCTTATAGGGCCAGAACAGTGAGCTTGCTCAGAACAAGAGAACTGTTCTTCCTACACACACGCGCCATATCTCGTTCAACTCTGCTTAGGAAACTGACAAGAACAGTAGCTCCAATTCAGTCCGATACACTGTACTTGCTGGGAACAGACACGAGTGCTATTTGCTCTGTGCATGGAAATGGGAGCACAATAGTGGTTCTTCTTACCAGAAAAAAACTCTTGCTCGTAGGACCAGAAACTGCATGAGATTCAACTCCATTTAGGACTGGGAAACAAACGCTAGCTCGCATTACAAGAAACACACTCTGCTTTTGAGAAAAGAGCCCTCTTATACTCTAAAGTGTTTTTTTATAGTCCAGAACAGTGAGCTTGCTCAGAAAAAAAAAACTGTGCTTCCTACACACACGGGCCATATCTAGTTCAACTCTGCTTAGGAAACTGACAAAAACAGTAGCTCCTCTTCAGTCCGGTACACTGTACTAGCTGGGAACACACGCGAGTGCTATTTGCACTGTGTATGGCAATGGGAGCACAATAGTGACTTTCCTTACCAGAAAACAACTCTTGCTCGAACAAACAGAAACTCCATGGGATTCAACTCCATTTAGGACTGGGAAACAAACACTAGCTCGCCTTACAAGAAACACACTCTGCTTTTGAGAAAAGAGCACTCATCTACTCTAATGTGTTTCCTATGGGGTCCAAAAAGTGAGCTTGCTCAGAACAGAAAACTGTGCTTCCTACACACACGGGCCATATCTAGTTCAACTCTGCTTAGGAAACTGACAAGAACAGTAGCTCCTCTTCAGTCCAATTCACTGTACATGCTAGGAACAGACGCCAGGACTATTTGCTCTCTGTATGACAATGGGAGCGCAATAGGGACTCTTCTTACCAGAAAACAACTCTTGCTCGTAGGACCAGAAACTGCATGTGATTCAACTCCATTTAGGACTGGGAAACAAATGCTACCTCGCCTTACATGAAACACACTCTGCTTTTGAGAAAAGAGTACTCTTCTACTCTACTGAGTCTCCTATGGGATCCGAACAGTGAGCTTGCTCAGAACAAAAGAACTGTCCTTCCTACACACACGGGCCATATCTAGTTCAACTCTGCTTAGGAAACTGACAAATACAGTAGATCCTCTTCATTCCAATACACTGTACTTGCTGGGAACAGATGCAAGTGCTATTTGCACTGTGTATGGCAATGGGAGTGCAATAGTGACTCTTCTTACCAGAAAAAAACTCTTGCTCGTAGGACCAAAAACTGCATGTGTCTCAGCTCCATTTAGGACTGGGAAAGAAACGCAAGCTCGCCTTACAAGAAAAACACTCTGCTTTTGACAAAAGAGCATTCTTCTACTATACTGTGTTTCCTATAGGGCCTGAAGAGTGAGTTTACTCAGAACAAAATACCTGTGCTTCCTGCACACAGGGGCCATATCTATTCAATTATGCTTAGGAAACTGACAAGAACTGTAGATCCTCTTCAGTCCAATACACTGTACATGCTGGGAACTGACGCCAGTACTATTTGCCCTGTGTATGACAATGGGAGCGCAATAGTGACTCTTCTTACCATAAAACAACTCTTGTTCCTAGGACCAGAAACTGCATGTGATTCAACTCCATTTAGGACTGGGAAACAAACGCTAGCTCGCCTTACAAGAAAAACACTCTGCTTTTGATAAAAGAGTACTCTTCTACTCTACTGTGTTTCCTATAGGGCCAGAACAGTGAGCTTGATCAGAACAAAAGAACTGTTCTTCCTTCACACGGGCCATATCTAGTTCAACTCTGCTTAGGAAACTGACAAGAACAGTAGCTCCTCTTCAGTCCGATGCACTGTACTTGCTGGGAACGGACCGAGTGCTATTTGCTCTATGAATGGCAATGAGAGCTCAATAGTGTCTTTCCTTACCAGAAACCAATTCTTAATCGTAGGACCAGAAACTGCATGTGATTCAACTCTATTTAGGACTGGGAAACAAATGCTAGCTTGCCTTACATGAAACACACTCTGCTTTAGAGAAAAGAGCACTCTTCTACTCTACTGTGTTTCTTATAGGGCCAGAACAGTGAGCTTGCTCAGAACAAGAGAACTGTTCTTCCTACACACACGCGCCATATCTCGTTCAACTCTGCTTAGGAAACTGACAAGAACAGTAGCTCCAATTCAGTCCGATACACTGTACTTGCTGGGAACAGACGCGAGTGCTCTTTGCACTGTGTATGGCAATGGCAGCGCAATAGTGACTATTCTTACCATAAAACAACTCTTGCTCGTAGGACCAGAAACTGCATGTGATTCAACTCCATTTAGGACTGGGAAAAAAAACACTAGCTCGCCTTACAAGAAACACACTCTGCTTTTGAGAAAAGAGCACTCTTCTACTCTACTGTGTTTTCTATAGGGCCAGAACAGTGAGCTTGCTCAGAACAAAAGAACTGTGCTTCCTACAAACACGGCCATATGTAGTTCAATTCTGCTTAGGAAGCTGACATGAAGAATAGATCCTCTTCAGTCTAATACAGTGTACTTGCTGGGAACAGACAACAGTGCTATTTATCCTGTGTATGGCAATGGTAGCACAATAGTGACTCTTCTTACCAGAACACAACTCTTGCTCATAGGACCAGAAACTGCATGGGATTCAACTCCATTTAGGACTGGGAAACAAATGCTAGCTCGCCTTCCAAGAAACACCCTCTGCTTTTGAGAAAAGAGCACTCTTCTACTCGACTGTGTTTCCTGTAGGGCCAGAACAGTGAGCTTGCTCAGAACAAAAGAACTGTGCTTCCTACACACATGGCCATATCTAGTTAAATTCTGATTAGGAACCTGACAAGAACAGTAGATCCTCTTCAGTCCAATACACTGTACTTGGTGGGAACAGACGCCAGTGCTATTTGTCCTGTGTATGGCAATGGCAGCGCAATAGTGCCTATTCTTACCATAAAACAACTCTTGGTCGTAGGACCAGAAACTGCATGTGATTCAACTCCATTTAGGACTGGGAAACAAACGCTAGCTCTCCTTACAAGAAACACAATCTGCTTTAGAGAAAAGAGCACTCCTCTACTCTACTGTGTTTCCTATGGGGTCCGAACAGTGAGCTTGCTCAGAACAAAAAAACTGTGATTCCTACACACACGGCCATATCTAGTTCAATTCTGCTTATAAACCTGACAAGAACAGTAGATCCTCTTCAGTCCAATACACTGTACTTGCTGGGAACAGACGCCAGTGCTAATTGTGTTTTGTATGGCAATGACAGTGCAATAGTGACTCTTCTTACCAGAAAACAACTCTTGCTCGTAGGACCAGAAACTGCATGAGATTCAACTCCATTTAGGGCTGGGAAACAAACACTAGCTCTCCATACAAGAAACACACCCTGCTTTTGAGAAAAGAGCACTCTTCTACTCTACTGTGTTTCCTATGTGGTCAAAACAGTGAGCTTGCTCAAAACAAAATAACTGAGCTTCCTACACACACGGGCCATATCTCGTTCAACTCTGCTTAGGAAACTGACAATAACAGTAGCTCCTCTTCCGTCCAATACACTGTACTTGCTGGGAACAGACGCGAGTGCTATTTGCACTGTGTATGGCAATGGGAGCACAATAGTGACTCTTCTTACCAGAAAACAACTCTTGCTCGTAGGACCAGAAACTGCATGAGATTCAACTCCATTTAGGACTGGGAAACAAACGCTAGCTCGCATTACAAGAAACACACTCTGCTTTTGAGAAAAGAGCCCTCTTATACTCTAAAATGTTTCCTCTAGGGCCAGAACAGTGAGCTTGCTCAGAAAAAAAAACTGTGCTTCCTACACACACGGGCCATATCTAGTTCAACTCTGTTTAGGGAACTGACAAAAACAGTAGCTCCTCTTCAGTCCGATACACTGTAATAGCTGTGAACACACGTGAGTGCTATTTGCACTGTGTATGGCAATGGGAGCACCATAGTGACTTTCCTTACCAGAAAACAACTCTTGCTCGTAGGACCAGAAACTGCATGTGATTCAACTCCATTTAGGTCTGGGAAACAAATGCTAGCTCGCCTTACATGAAACACACTCTGCTTTTGAGAAAAGAGCACTCTTCTACTCTACTGTGTTTCCTATAGGGCCAGAACAGTGAGCTTGCTCAGAACAAGAGAACTGTTTTTCCTACACACATGGGCCATATCTCGTTCAACTCTGCTTACGAAACTGACAAGAACAGTAGCTCCTCTTCAGTCTAATACACTGTACTTGCTGGGAACAGACGCGAGTGCTCTTTGCACTTTGTATGGCAATGGGAACACAATAGTGACTTTCCTTACCAGAAAACAACTCTTGCTCATAGGACCAGAAACTGCATGTGATTCAACTCCATTTAGGACTGGGAAACAAACGCTAGCTCGCCTTACAAGAACCACACTCTGCTTTTGAGAAAAGAACACTCTTCTACTCTGCTGTGTTTCCTATAGGGCCAGAACAGTGAGCATGCTCAGAACAAAAGACTGTGCTTCCTACACACACGGCCATATCTAGTTCAATTCTGCTTAGGAACCTGACAAGAACAGTAGATCCTCTTCAGTCCAATACACTGTACATGCTGGGAACAAACGCCAGTGCTATTTGCCCTGTGTAAAGCAATGGGAGCACAATAGTGACTCTTCTTACCAGAAAACAACTCTTGCTTGTAGGAACAGAAACTGCATGTGATTCAACTCCATTTAGGACTGGGAAACAAATGCTAGCTCGCCTTACAAGAAACACACTCTGCTTTTGAGAAAAGAGCACTCTTCTACTTTACTGTATTTTCTATGTGGTCCGAACAGTGAGCTTGCTCAGAACAAAAAAACTGTGCTTCCTCCACACACGGCCATATCTAATTCAATTCTGCTTAAGAACCTGACAAGAACAGTAGATCCTCTTCAGTCCAATACAGTGTACTTGCTGGGAACAAACAATAGTGCTATTTGTCCTGTGTATGGCAATGGCAGCACAATACTGACTCTTCTTACCAGAACACAACTCTTGCTCGTAGGACCAGAAACTGCATGGGATTCAACTCCATTTAGGACTGGGAAACAAATGCTAGCTCGCCTTACAAGAAACACCCTCTGCTTTTGAGAAAAGAGCACTATTCTACTCTACTGTGTTTCCGCTGTGGTCAAAACAGTGAGCTTGCTCAGTACAAAGGAACTGTGCTTCCTACACACACGGCCATATCTAGTTCAATTCTGATTAGGAACCTGACAAGAACAGTAGATCCTCTTCAGTCCAATACACTGTACTTGCTGGGAACAGACGCCAGTGCTATTTGTCCGGTGTGGCAATGGCAGCGCAATAGTGACTATTCTTACCATAAAACAACTCTTGCTCGTAGAACCACAAACTGCATGTGATTCAACTCCATTTAGAACTGGGAAACAAACGCTAGTTCGCCTTAGAAGTAACACACTCTGCTTTAGAGAAAAGAGCACTCTTCTACTCTACTGTGTTTCCTATAGAGCCAGAACAATGAGTTTCCTCAGAACAAAAGAACTGGGCTTCCTGCACACAGGGGCCATACCTATACAATTCTGCTTAGGAAACTGACAAGAACAGTAGATCCTCTTCAGTCCATACACTGTACATGCTGCGAACAGATTCCAGTACTATTTGCTCTGTGTATGACAAAGAGAGCGCAATAGTGACTCTTCTTACCAGAAAACAACTCTTGCTCCTAGGACCAGAAACTGCATGTGATTCAACTCCATTTAGGACTAGGAAACAAACGCTAGCTCGCCTTACAAGAAAAACACTCTGCTTTTGAGAAAAGAGCACTCTTCTACTCTACTGTTTTTTTTATAGGGTCAGAACAGTGAGCTTGATCAGAACAAAAGAACTGTGCTTCCTTCACACGGGCCATATCTAGTTCAACTCTGCTTAGGAAACTGACAAGAACATTAGCTCCTCAACAGTCCGATACACTGTACTTGGTGGGAACGGACCCAGTGCTATTTGCACTATGTATGGCAATGGGAGCGCAATAGTGACTTTCCTTACAAGAAAACAACTCTTGCTCGTAGGACCAGAAACTGCATGTGATTCAACTCCATTTAGGACTGGGAAAGAAACGCTAGCTCACCTTACATGAAACACACCCTGCTTTTGAGAAAAGAGCACTCTTCTACTCTACTGTGTTTCCTATGGGGTCCGAACAGTGAGCTTGCTCAGAACAAAAGAACTGTGCTTCCTACACACACGTGCCATATCTAGTTCAACTCTGCTTAGGAAACTGACAAGAACAGTAGCTCCTCTTCAGTCCAATACACTGTACTTGCTGGGAACAGATGGGAGTGCTATTTGCACTGTGAACGGCAATGGGAGCACAATAGTGACTTTCCTTACCAGAAAACAACTCTTGCTCATAGGACCAGAAACTGCATGTGATTTAACTCCATTTAGGACTGGGAAACAAATGCTAGCTCGCCTTACAAGAAACACAATCTGCTTTAGAGAAAAGAGCACTCTTCTACTCTATTGTGTTTCCTATGGGGTCCGAACAGTGAGCTTCTCAGAACAAAAAAACTGTGCTTCCTACACACACGGCCATATCTAGTTCAATTCTGCTTATAAACCTGACAAGAACAGTAGATCCTCTTCAGTCCAATACACTATACTTGCTGGGAACAGACGCCACTGCTATTTGTCTTGTGTATGGCAATGGCAACGCAATAGTGACTCTTCTTACCAGAAAACAACTCTTGCTCGTAGGACCAGAAACTGCATGTGATTCAACTCCATTTAGGACTAGAAAACAAACGCTAGCTCGCCCTACAAGAAACACACTCTGCTTTTGAGAAAAGAGCACTCTTCTACTCTACTGTGTTTCCTATGGGGTCCAAACAGTGAGCTTGCGAAGAACAGAAAACTGTGCTTCCTACACACACGGGACATATCTAGTTCAACTCTGCTTAGGAAACTGACAAGAACAGTAACTTCTCTTCAGTCCAATACACTGTACTTGCTGGGAACAGACGCCAGTGCTATTTGCACTGTGTATGGGAATGGGAGCGCAAGAGAGACTCTTCTTACCAGAAAAAACACTTGCTCATAGGACCAGAAACTGCATGTGATTCAACTCCATTTAACTGGGAAACAAATGCTAGCTCGCCTTACAAGAAACACACTCTGCTATTGAGAAAAGAGCACTCTTCTACTCTACTGTGTTTCCGATGTGGTCAAAACAGTGAGCTTGCGCCAAACAAAAGAACTGAGCATCCTACACACACGGGCCATATCTCGTTCAACTCTGCTTAGGAAACTGACAAGAACAATAGCTCCTCTTCAGTCTGATACACTGTACTTGCTGGGAACAGACGCGAGTGCTATTTGCACTGTGTATGGTAATGGGAGCACAATAGTGACTTCCTTACCATAAAACAACTCTTGCTCGTAGGACCAGTAACTGCATGTGATTTAACTCCATTTAGGACTGGGAAACAACCGCTAGCTCGCCTTACAAGAAACACACTCTGCTTTTGAGAAAAGAGCACTGTTCTACTCTACTGTGTTTCCTATAGGGCCAGAACAGTGAGCTTGCTGAGAACAAAAGAACTGTGCTTCCTACACACACGGACCATATCTAGTTCAACTATGCTTTGGAAACTGACAAGAACAGTAGCTCCTATTCAGTCCAATACACTGTACTTGCTGGGAACAGAAGCGAGTGCTATTTGCACTGTGTATGGCAATAGGAGCGCAATAGTGACTCTTCTTACCAGAAAACAACTCTTGCTCGTGGGACCAAAAACTGCATGTGACTCAACTCCATTTAGGACTGGAAAACAAACGCTAGCTCGCCTTACAAGAAACACTCTCTGCTTTAGAGAAAAGAGCACTCTTCTACTCTACTGTGTTTCCTATACGGCCAGAACTGTGAGCTTGCTGAGAACAAAAGAACTGTGCTTCCTGCCCACACGGCCATATCTAGTTCAACTCTGCTTAGGAACCTGACAAGAACAGTAGATCCTCTTCAGTCCAATACACTGTACATGCTGGGAACCGACGCCAGTGATATTTGCCCTGTGTATGACAATTGGAGCGCAATAGTGACTCTTCTTGCCAGAAAACAACTCTTGCTCGTAGGATCAGAAACTGCATGTGATTCAACTCCATTTAGGACTGGGAAACAAACGCGAGCTCACCTTACAAGAAAAACACTCTGCTTTAGAGAAAAGAGCACTCTTCTACTCTACTGTGTTTCCTATGGGGTCCAAAGAGTGAGCTTGCTCAGAACAAAAGAACTGTGCTTCCTACACACATGGACCATATCTAGTTCAACTCTGCTTAGGAAACTGACAAGAAGAGTAGCTCCTCTTCAGTCCAATACACTGTACTTGCTGGGAACAGACAACAGTGCTATTTGTCCTGTGTATGGCAATGGCAGCACAATAGTGACTCTTCTTACGAGAAAAGATCTCTTGCTCGTAGGACCAGAAACTGCATGGGATTCAACTCCATTTAGGACTGGGAAACAAACACTAGCTAGCCTTACAAGAAACACACTCTGCTTTTGAGAAAAGAGCACTCTTCTACTCTAAAGTGTTTCCTATAGGGCAAGAACAGTGAGCTTGCTGAGAACAAAAGAACTGTGCTTCCTACACACACGGGCCATATCTAGTTCAACTCTGCTTAGGAAACTAACAAGAACAGTAGCTCCTCTTCAGTCCGATACACTGTACTTGCTGGGAACACACGCGAGTGCTATTTGCACTTTGTATGTCAATGAGAGCGCAATACTGACTTTCCTTACCAGAAAACAACTCTTGCTCATAGGACCAGAAACTGCATGGGATTCAACTCCATTTAGGACTGGGAAACAAATGCTAGCTCGCCTTACATGAAACACACTCTGCTTTTGAAAAAAGAGCACTCTTCTACTCTACTGTGTTTCCTATGTGGTCCGAACAGTGAGCTTGCTCAGAACAAAAAAACTGTGCTTCCTACACACACGGCCATATCTAGTTCAATTCTGCTTAGGAACCTGACATGAACAGTAGATCCTCTTCAGTCCAATACACTGTACTTGCTGGGAACAGACAACAGTGCTATTTGTCCTGTGTATGGCAATGGCAGCACAATAGTGACTCTTCTTACGAGAAAAGAACTCTTGCTCGTAGGACCAGAAACTGCATGGGATTCAACTCCATTTAGGACTGGGAAACAAACGCTCGCTCGCTTTACAAGAAACACACTCTTCTTTTGAGAAAAGAGCACTCTTCTACTCTACTGTGTTTCCTATGGGGTCCAAACAGTGAGCTTGCTCAGAACAAAAGAACTGTGCTTCCTACACACATCGACCATATCTAGTTCAACTCTGCTTTGGAAACTGACAAGAACAGAGGCTGCTCTTCAGTCCAATACACTGTACTTGCTGGGAACAGACGCAAGTGCTATTTGCACTGTGTATGGCAATGGGAGCACAATAGTGACTTCCTTACCAGAAAACAACTCTTGCTCGTAGGACCAGTAACTGCATGTGATTTAACTCCATTTAGGACTGGGAAACAAACCCTAGCTCGCCTTACAAGAAACACACTCTGCTCTTGAGAAAAGAGCACACTTCTACTCTACTGTGTTTCCTATGTGGTCCGAACAGTGAGCTTGCTCAGAACAAAAAAACTGTGCTTCCTCCACACACGGCCATATCTAGTTCAATTCTGCTTAGGAACCTGACATGAACAGTAGATCCTCTTCAGTCCAATACACTGTACTTGCTGGGAACAGACAACAGTGCTATTTGTCCTGTGTATGGCAATGGCAGCACAATAGTGACTCTTCTTACGAGAAAAGATCTCTTGCTCGTAGGACCAGAAACTGCATGGGATTCAATTCCATTTAGGACTGGGAAACAAACGCTAGCTCGCCTTACATGAAACACACACTGCTTTTGAGAATAGAGCACTCTTCTACTCTACTGTGTTTCGTATGGTGTCCGAAAAGTGAGCTTGCTCAGAACAAAAGGACTGTGCTTCCTTCACACGGGCCATATCTAGTTCAACTCTGCTTAGGAAACTGACAAGAACAGTAGCTCCTCTTCAGTCCAATACACTGTACTTGCTGGGAATGGACCGAGTGCTATTTGCACTATGTATGGCAATGGGAGCGCAATAGTGACTTTCCTTACCAGAAAACAACTCTTGCTCGTAGGACCAGAAACTGCATGTGATTCAACTCCATTTAGGACTGGGAAACAAATGCTAGCTCGCCTTACATGAAACACACTCTGCTTTTGAGAAAAGAGCACTCTTCTACTCTACTGTGTTTCCTATGGGGTCCAAACAGTGAGCTTGCTCAGAACAAAAGAACTGTGCTTCCTACACACGGACCATATCTAGTTCAACTCTGCTTAGGGAACTGACAGTACAGTAACTCCTATTCAGTCCAATACACTGTACTTCCTGGGAACAGACGCGAGTGCTATTTGTAATGTGTATGGCAATGGGAGCGCAATAGTGACTTTCCTTACCAGAAAACAACTCTTGCTCGTAGGACCAGAAACTGCATGTGATTCAACTCCATTTAGAACTAGGAAACAAACGCTAGCTTGCCTTACAAGAAATACACTCTGCTTTTGAGAAAAGTGCACTGCTGTGGGATGTATGGCAAATGTGTTGCTAATTAATCAATAAAACACTGATTGGCCGTTGGCTAGGCAGGAAGTGTAGGTGGGGCAAGGAGGAGAATAAAGCAGGGAAGTGGAAGGCTGAGAGAGAGACACTGCCAGCCGCCATCAGGACAAGGAAGATGTAAGGTACC
The DNA here is from genome assembly GCF_949786415.1 of Peromyscus eremicus. Taxonomy (NCBI): domain Eukaryota; kingdom Metazoa; phylum Chordata; class Mammalia; order Rodentia; family Cricetidae; genus Peromyscus; species Peromyscus eremicus. The sequence continues at coordinate 71,354 of NW_026734625.1, forward strand.
AGTAAGCCATGAGCCATGTGGCAAAGTAAAAATTAATAGAAATCTGCTTAATATAAGAGTAAGAGCTAGACAATAACAGGCCTTAGCTAATGGCCAAGCAGTTTAAATAATGTAAGAGTCTTTGTTTTTATTTTATAAGTGGGCTCTGAGACTGGCGGGACTTGGTGGTGGGAGCTGGAGAGAAATTCTCCAGCAACAAATGGCGTCCAATGTGTTGGCAAGAGTTTCCACCTAAAAACTGAGAAAAAAGATTCTAAAACGGAGCTAAAAACAGCCCCTAGTTGTCTCTTTCAAGCTAGTGGCAGCCTGCGTGTTTGAGCTACTATGGCGGGTTCCTGGCGTGCATGCTTGACCTGCAGTATGGCGGGAATGAGGCCTCTGCAAGTGGCACATTAAGCTGTGTGGTGGATTTAGCCTTTGCTAGTACAAAACAAAACAAAACAAAAAAAAGTGATTTCTGGGCTACACGCTGCTTTGATAGAAGCAGAGACCCACTATTTCTCAGAGTTGATGGCTCCCAGAGCTGGTGGAAAACGTAGCCATGTTGGGAAGCCGAGGTGGGCGGAGCCAGCAGCCACAGCTGCTGCAGTTTAAAGCAATAGATTCACAATAAGACAGATTCAGATGTAATAGTTTACAATGTGTGTAAAAGATACGTAGGCTTGAAAGAGACAAAAAAGGTGATATATAGAGTTATAGAAACAAATACATAGTTTTAAAAAATAAAGTCATTAAAGAGACAGTAAAGGTAGTATAAAAAATAAGCCACGTAAAAATGGATATTACACAGAGAATCTGGATTGTGTTGTCGTTGGGACTTTTAACTGCAGAAAAACATTTGATTGTAAAAGCTGTAGAGTTATGCCAAAATGTATATTTTAAAGATACCTTGACATCAAAATTTGGATGTAAGGATATGTTGCTTTGGAAAAGAGTCTCTTTTGTTTCCACAGAAAGCCAGAGGGTATGGATTTGTTCAAGATTAAGATACATCAGTTTTGCGCAGCCAAGACCCCCTGAAGGTCTCCTATGACACTATGGCCCAGATGATCCAACATCCAGAATGGTTTAAAGGCATCTGGCTCAGACGATACAGCCTCATGGACTATTCCATAATTCTAAATTTTTTTTTGTTTCCCCACAAGATACAGCGCCCCCTTCCAGCAGGAAGTAGTAAGAGAAGCTACGAACAAATTCCCAAATTATATGTAATTTTACTTTGTTAAGGTTAAAACCTTCCTTTTTGAAAAAAAAAGGGGGAAGTGCTGTGGGATGTATGGCAAATGTGTTGCTAATTAATCAATAAAACACTGATTGGCCGTTGGCTAGGCAGGAAGTGTAGGTGGGGCAAGGAGGAGAATAAAGCAGGGAAGTGGAAGGCTGAGAGAGAGACACTGCCAGCCGCCATCAGGACAAGGAAGATGTAAGGTACCAGTAAGCCATGAGCCATGTGGCAAAGTAAAGATTAATAGAAATGGGCTAAATGTAAGAGTAAGAGCTAGACAATAACAGGCCTTAGCTAATGGGCAAGCAGTTTAAATAATGTAAGAGTCTGTGTGTTTATTTTATAAGTGGGCTCTGAGACTGGCGGGACTTGGTGGTGGGAGCTGGAGAGAAATTCTACAGCAACAGAGCACTCTTCTACTCTACTGTGTTTCCTATGGGGTCCAAACAGTGAGCTTGCTCAGAACAAAAGAACTGTGCTTCCTACACACATGGACCATATCTAGTTCAACTCTGCTTAGGAAACTGACAAGAACAGTAGCTCCTATTCAGTCCAATACACTGTACTTGCTGGGAACAGACGCGAGTGCTATTTGCACTGTGTATGGAATTTGGAGCGCAATAGTGACTCTTCTTACCAGAAAACAACTCTTGATCGTACGAACAAAAACTGCTGTGACTCAACTCCATTTATGACTGGGAAACAAACGCTAGCTCGCCTTACAAGAAACACACTCTGCTTTAGAGAAAAGAGCACTCTTCTACTCTACTGTGTTTCCTATAGGGCCAGAACAGTGAGCTTGCTCAGAACAAGAGAACTGTGCTTCCTACACACACGGGCCATATCTCGTTCAACTCTGCTTAGGAAACTGACAAGAACAGTAGCTCCTCTTCAGTCCGATACACTGTACTTGCTGGGAACAGACGCGAGTGCTATTTGCACTGTGTATGGCAGTGGGAACACAATAGTGACTTTCCTTACCAGAAAACAACTCTTGCTCGTAGGATGAGAAACTGCATGTGATTCAACTCCATTTAGGACTGGGAAACAAACGCTAGCTCGCCTTACAAGAAACACACTCTGCTTTTGAGAAAAGAGCACTCGCCGGGCGGTGGTGGCGCACGCCTTTAATCCCAGCACTCGGGAGGCAGAGCCAGGTGGATCTCTGTGAGTTCGAGGCCAGCCTGGGCTACCAAGTGAGTTCCAGGAAAGGCGCAAAGCTACGCAGAGAAACCCTGTCTCAAAAAAACCAAAAAAAAAAAAAAAAAAAAAAAAAAAGAAAAGAGCACTCTTCTACTCTACTGTGTTTCCTATAGGGAAAGAACAGTGAGCTGGCTCAGAACAAAGAACTGTGCTTCCTACACACATGGCCGTATCTAGTTCAATTCTGCTTAGGAACCTGACAAGAACAGTAGATCCTCTTCAGTCCAATACACGGTACATGCTGGGAACAGACGCCAGTGCTATTTGCCCTGTGTAAAACAATGGGAGCACAATAGTGACTCTTCTTACCAGAAAATGACTCTTGCTCGTAGGACCAGAAACAGCATGTGATTCAACTCCATTTAGGACTGGGAAACAAACGCTAGCTCGCCTTACAAGAAACAAACTCTGCTTCTGAGAAAAGAGCACTCTTCTACTCTTCTGTGTTTCCTATAGGGCCAGAACAGTGAGCTTGCTCAGAACAAAAGAACTGTGCTTTCTACACACACGGGCCATATCTAGTTCAACTCTGCTTAGGAAACTGACAAGAACGGTAGCTCCTCTTCAGTCCAATACACTGTACTTGCTGGGAACAGACGTGACTGCTATTTGCACTGTTTATGGCAAAGGGAGAAAAATAGTGACTTTCCTTTCCAGAAAACATCCCTTGTTGGTTGGACCAGAAACTGCATGTGATTCAACTCCATTTTGGACTGGGAAACACACGCTAGCTCGCCTTACAAGAATCACATTCTGCTTTTGAGAAAAGAGCACTCTTCTATTCTACTGTATTTCCTATGGGGTCCGAACAGTGAGCTTGCTCAGAACAAAAGAACTGTGTTTCCTACACACGGGCCGTATCTAGTTCAACTCTGGTTAGGAAACTGACAAGAGCAGTAGCTCCTCTTCAGTCCAATACACTGTACTTGCTGGGAACAGACGCGAGTGCTATTTGCACTGTGTATGGCAAAAGGAGCACAATAGTGACTTTCCTTTCCAGAAAACAACTCTTGCTCGTAGGACCAGAAACTGCATGTGATTCAACTCCATTTAGGACTGGGAAACAAACGCAAGCTCGCCTTACAAGAAACACACTCTGCTTTTGAGAAAAGAGCACTCTTCTACTCTACTGTGTTTGCTATAGGCCAGAAGAGTGAGCTTGCTCAGAACAAAAGAACTGTGCTTCCTACACACACGGGCCATATCTAGTTCAACTCTGCTAAGGAAACTGACAAGAACTGTAGATCCTCTTCAGTCCAATACACTTTACATGCTGGGAACAGACGCCAGTGCTATTTGCCCTGTGTATGACAATGGGAGCGCAACAGTGACTCTTCTTACCAGAAAACAACTCTTGCTCATAGGACCAGAAACTGCAAGTGATTGAACTCCATTTAAGACTGGGAAACAATCGCTAGCTCGCCTTACAAGAAACACATTCTGCTTTTGAGAAAAGAGCACTCTTCTACTCTACTGTGTTTCCTACAGGGCCAGAAGAGTAAGCTTGCTCAGAACAAAAGAAGTGTACTTCCTGCACACACGGGCCATATCTAGTTCAACTTTGCTTAGGAAACTGACAAGAACAGTAGATCCTCTTCAGTCCAATACACTGTACATCCTGGGAACAGACGCGAGTCCTTTTTGCCCTGTGTATGGCAATGGGAACACAAAAGTGACTCTGCTTACTAGAAAACAACTTTTGCTTGTAGGACCAGAAACTGCATGTGATTCAACTCCATTTAGGACTGGGAAACAAAAGCTAGCTCGCCTTACAAGAAACACACTCTGCTTTTGAGAAAAGAGCACTCTTATACTCTACTGTGTTTCCTATAGGGCCAAAACAGTGAGCTTGCTCAGAACAAAAGAATTGTGCTTCCTACACACACCGGTTATGTCTAGTTCAACTCTGCTTATGAAACTGACAAGAACAGTAGATCCTCTTCAGTCCAATACACTGTAAATGCTGGGAACAGACGCCAGTGCTATTTGCCCTGTGTATGACAATGGGAGCGCAATAGTGACTCTTCTTACCAGAAAACAACTCTTGCTCCTAGGATCAGAAACTGCATGTGATTCAACTCCATTTAGTACTGGGAAACAAACGCTAGCTCGCCTTACAAGAAACACACTCTGCTTTTGAGAAAAGAGCACTCTTCTAATCTACTGTGTTTCCTATGGGGTCCGAACAGTGAGCTTGCTCAGAACAAAAGAACTGTGCTTCCTACACACACGGGCCATATCTAGTTCAACTCTGCTTAGGAAACTGACAAGAACAGTAGCTCCTCTTCTGTCCAATAGACTGTACTTGCAAAGAACATTAGCAAGTGTTGTTTGCACTGTGTATGGCAGTAGCATCGCAATAGTGACTCTTCTTACCAAAAAAAACTCTTGCTCATAGGACAAGAACCTCCATGTAATTCAACTCCATTTAGGACTGGGAAACAAACGCTAGCTCACCTTACAAGAAACACAATCTGCTTTTGAGAAATGAGCACTCTTCTACTCTACTGTGTTTCCTATAGGGCCAGAACAGTGAGCTTGCTCAGAACAAAAGAACTGTGCTTCCTACACACACGGGCTATATCTAGTTCAACTCTGCTTAGGAAACTGACAAGAACAGTAGCTCCTCTTCAGTCCAATACACTGTACTTGCTGGGAGCAGACGCGAGTGCTATTTGCACTGTGTATGGCAAAGGGAGCGAAATAGTGACTCTTCTTACCAGAAAACAACTCTTGCTCGTAGGACCAGAAAATGCATGGGATTCAACTCCATTTATGACTGGGAAACAAACACTAGCTCGCCTTACAAGAAACACACTCTCCATTTGAGAAAAGAGCACTCTTCTATTATTCTGTGTTTCCTATAGGGCCAGAATAGTGAGCTTGCTAAGAACAAAGAACTGTGCTTCCTACACACACGGGCTATATCTAGTTCAACTCTGCTTAGGAAACTGACAAGAACAGTTGGTCCTCTTCAGTCCAATACACTGTACATGCTGGGAACAGACGCCAGTGCTATTTGCCCTGTGTATGATAATGGGAGCGCAATAGAGACTCTTCTTACCAGAAAACGGCTCTTGCTCGTAGGACCCGAAACTGCATGGGATTCAACTCCATTTCGGACTGGGAAACAAATGCTAGCTCACCTTACAAGAAACACACTCTGCTTTTGAGAAAACAGCACTCTTCTACTCTACTGTGTTTCCTATGGGGTCTGAACAGTGCGCTTGCTCAGAACAAAAGAACTGTGTGCTTCCTACACACAGGGGCCATATCTAGTTCAACTCTGCTTAAGAAACTGACAAGAACAGTAGCTCATCTTCAGTCCAATACACTGTACTTGCTGCGAACAGACGCGAGTGCTATTTGCACAGTGTATGGCAATGGGAGCGCAATAGTGACTCTTCTTACCAGAAAACATCTCTTGCTCGTAGGACCAAAAACTACATGTGATTCAACTCCATTTAGGACTGGGAAACAAACTCTATCTCGCCTTACAAGAAACACACTCTGCTTTTGAGAAAAGAGCACTCTTCTACTCTATTGTGTTTCCTATAGGGCCAAAACAGTGAGCTTGCTCAGAACAAAAGAACTGTGCTTCCTACACACACGGTCATATCTAGTTCAATTCTGCTTAAAAAACTGACAAGAATAGTAGATCCTCTTCAGTCCAATACACTGTACTTGCTGGGAACAGATGCGAGTGCTATTTGTACTGTGTATGACAATGGGAGCGCAATAGTGACTCTTCTTAACAGAAAACAACTCTTGCTCGTAGGACCAGAAACTGCATGGGATTCAACTCCATTTCTGACTGGGAAACAAACACTAGCTCGACTTACAAGAAACACACTCTGCTTTTCAGAAAAGAGCACTCTTCTACTCTACAGTGTTTCCTATGGGATCCGAACAGTGAGCATGCTGAGAACAAAAGAACTGTGTTTCCTACACACACGGGCCATATCTAGTTCAATTCTGCTTAGGAAATTGACAAGAACAGTAGCTCCTATTCAGTCCAATACACTGTACTTGCTGGGAACAGACACGAGTGCTATTTGCACTGTATATGCCAATGGGAGCGCAATAGTGACTCTTCTTACCAGAAAACAACTCTTGCTCATAGTACCAAAAACAGCATGGGATTCAACTCCATTTAGGACTGGGAAACAAATGCAAGCTCGCCTTACAAGAAACACACTCTGCTTTAGAGAAAAGAGCACACTTCTACTCTACTGTGTTTCCTATAGGGCCAGAATAGTGAGCTTGCTCAGAACAAAAGAACTGTGTTTCCTACACACACGGGCCATATCTAGATCAATTCTGCTTAGGAAACTGACAAGAACAGTAGCTCCTATTCAGTCCAATACACTGTACTTGCTGGGAACAGACACGAGTGCTATTTGCACTGTATATGCCAATGGGAGCCCAATAGTGACTCTTCTTACCAGAAAACAACTCTTGCTCATAGTACCAAAAACAGCATGGGATTCAACTCCATTTAGGACTGGGAAACAAACGCAAGCTCGCCTTACAAGAAACACACTCTGCTTTAGAGAAAAGAGCACACTTCTACTCTACTGTGTTTCCTATAGGGCCAGAATAGTGAGCTTGCTCAGAACAAAAGAACTGTGTTTCCTACACACACGGGCCATATCTAGATCAATTCTGCTTAGGAAACTGACAAGGACAGTAGATCCTCTTCAGTCAAATACACTGTACATGCTCGGAACAGACGCCAGTGCTATTTGCCCTGTGTATGACAATGGGAGCACAATAGTGACTCTTCTTACCAGAAAACAACTCTTGCTCGTAGGACCAGAAACTGCATGTGATTCAACTCCATTTAGGACTGAAAAACAAACACTAGCATGCCTTACAAGAAACACACTATGCTTTTGTGAAAAGGACACTCTTCTACTCTAATGTGTTTACGATAGGGCCAAAACAGTGAGCTTGCTCAGAACAAAAGAACTGTGCATCCTACACACACGGCCATATCTAGTTCAATTCTGCTTAGGAAACTGACAAGAACAGTAGATCCTCTTCAGTCCAATACACTGTACATGCTGGGAATAGACGCCAGTGCTATTTGCCCTGTTTATGACAATGGGAGCGCAATAATGACTCTTCTTACCAGAAAACAACTCTTGCTCGTAGGACCAGAAACTGCATGTGATTCAACTCCATTTAGGACTGCGAAACAAACGTTAGCTCGCCTTACAAGAAACACACTCTGCTTTTGAGAAAAGAACACTCTTCTACTCTACTGTGTTTCCTTTGGGGTCCAAACTGTGAGCTTGCTCAGAACAAAAGAACTGTGCTTCCTACACACACGGGCCATATCTAGTTCAACTCTGCTTAGGAAACTGACAAGAACAGTAGATCCTCTTCAGTCCAATACACTGTACATCCTGGGAACAGACGCGAGTGCTATTTGTCCTCTATATGTCAATGGGAGCACAATAGTGACTCTTCTCACCACAAAACACCTCTTGCTCTTAGGACCAGAAACTGCATGGGATTCAACTCCATTTCGTACTGGGAAACAAACGCTAGCTCGCCTTACAAGAAACACACTCTGCTTTTGAGAAAAGAGCACTCTTCTACTCTACTGTGTTTCCTATGGTGTCTGAACAGTGAGGTTGCTCAGAACAAAAGAACTGTGCTTCCTACACACAGGGGCCATATCTAGTTCAACTCTGCTTAGGAAACTGACAAGAACAGTAGCTCATCTTCAGTCCAATACACTGTACTTGCTGTGAACAGACGCGAGTGCTATTTGCACTGTGTATGGCAATGGGAACGCAATAGTGACTCTTCTTACCAGAAAACAAATCTTGCTCGTAGGACCCAAAACTACATGTGATTCAACTCCATTTAGGATTGGGAAACAAACGCTAGCTCGCCTTACAAGAAACACACTCTACTTTTGAGAAAAGAGCACTCTTCTACTCTATTGTGTTTCCTATAGGGCCAAAACAGTGAGCTTGCTCAGAACAAAAGAACTGTGCTTCCTACACACACGGGCCATATCTAGTTCAACTCTGCTTAGGAAACTGACAAGAACAGTAGCTCCTCTTCAGTCCAATGCACTGTACTTGCTGGGAACAGATGCGAGTGCTATTTGTACTGTGCATGGCAATGGGAGTGCAATGTGACTTTCCTTACCAGAAAAAAACTCTTGCTCATGGGACCAAAAACTGCATGTGATTCAACTCCATTTAGGAGTGGGAAACAAACACTAGCTCGCCTTACAAGAAACACACTCTGCTTTTGAGAAAAGAGCACTCTTCTACTCTACTGTGTTTCCTATAGGGCCAGAATAGTGAGATTGCTCAGAAAAAAAGAACTGTGCTTCCTAAACAAACGGCATTATCTAGTTCAATTCTACTTGGAAAACTGACAAGAACAGTAGATCCTCTTCATTCCAATACACTGTATATGCTGGAATAGACGCCAGTGCTATTTGCCCTGTGTTTGACAATGGGAGCGCAACAGTGACTCTTCTTACCAGAAAACAACTCTTGCTGGTAGGACCAGAAACTGCATGTGATTCAACTCCATTTATGACTGGGAAACAAATGCTAGCTCGCCTTACAAGAAACACACTCTCCTTTTGAGAAAAGAGCACTCTTCTACTCTACTGTGTTTCCTATAGGCCCAGAATAGTGAGCTTGCTAAGAACAAAAGAACTGTGCTTCCTACACACACGGGCTATATCTAGTTCAACTCTGCTTAGGAAACTGACAAGAACAGTTGGTACTCTTCAGGCCAATACACTGTACATGCTGGGAACAGACGTCAGTGCTATTTGCCCTGTGTATGATAATGGGAGCGCAATAGAGACTCTTCTTACCAGAAAACAACACTTGCTCGTAGGTTCCGAAACTGCATGGGATTCAACTCCATTTCTGACTGGGAAACAAACACTACCTTGACTTACAAGAAACACACTCTGCTTTTGAGAAAAGAGCACTCTTCTACTCTAAGGTGTTTCCTATGGGGTCCGAACAGTGAGCTTGCTCAGGACAAAAGAACTGTGCTTCCTACACACAGGGGCCATGTCCAGTTCAATTCTGCTTAGCAAACTGACAAGAACAGTAGCTCATCTTCAGTCCAATACACTGTACTTGCTGCGAATAGATGTGAGTGCTATTTGCACTGTGTATGGCAATGGGAGCACAATAGTGACTTTTCTTACCAGAAAACAACTCTTGCTCGTAGGACCAGAAACTGCATGTGATTCAACTCCATTTAGGACTGGGAAACAAACACTAGCTCGCCTTACATGAAACACACTCTGCTTTTGAGAAAAGAGCACTCTTCTACTCTACTGTGTTTCCTATGGGTCCGAACAGTGAGCTTGCTCAGAACAAAAGAACTGTGCTTCCTACACACACGGTCATATCTAGTTCAACTCTGCTTAGGAAACTGACAAGAACAGTAGCTCCTATTCAGTCCAATACACTGTACTTGCTGGGAACAGACGCGAGTGCTATTTGCACTGTGTATGGAATTTGGAGCGCAATAGTGACTCTTCTTACCAGAAAACAACTCTTGATCGTACGAACAAAAACTGCTGTGACTCAACTCCATTTATGACTGGGAAACAAACGCTAGCTCGCCTTACAAGAAACACACTCTGCTTTAGAGAAAAGAGCACTCTTCTACTCTACTGTGTTTCCTATAGGGCCAGAACAGTGAGCTTGCTCAGAACAAGAGAACTGTGCTTCCTACACACACGGGCCATATCTCGTTCAACTCTGCTTAGGAAACTGACAAGAACAGTAGCTCCTCTTCAGTCCGATACACTGTACTTGCTGGGAACAGACGCGAGTGCTATTTGCACTGTGTATGGCAGTGGGAACACAATAGTGACTTTCCTTACCAGAAAACAACTCTTGCTCGTAGGATGAGAAACTGCATGTGATTCAACTCCATTTAGGACTGGGAAACAAACGCTAGCTCGCCTTACAAGAAACACACTCTGCTTTTGAGAAAAGAGCACTCGCCGGGCGGTGGTGGCGCACGCCTTTAATCCCAGCACTCGGGAGGCAGAGCCAGGTGGATCTCTGTGAGTTCGAGGCCAGCCTGGGCTACCAAGTGAGTTCCAGGAAAGGCGCAAAGCTACGCAGAGAAACCCTGTCTCAAAAAAACCAAAAAAAAAAAAAAAAAAAAAAAAAAAAGAAAAGAGCACTCTTCTACTCTACTGTGTTTCCTATAGGGAAAGAACAGTGAGCTGGCTCAGAACAAAGAACTGTGCTTCCTACACACATGGCCGTATCTAGTTCAATTCTGCTTAGGAACCTGACAAGAACAGTAGATCCTCTTCAGTCCAATACACGGTACATGCTGGGAACAGACGCCAGTGCTATTTGCCCTGTGTAAAACAATGGGAGCACAATAGTGACTCTTCTTACCAGAAAATGACTCTTGCTCGTAGGACCAGAAACAGCATGTGATTCAACTCCATTTAGGACTGGGAAACAAACGCTAGCTCGCCTTACAAGAAACAAACTCTGCTTCTGAGAAAAGAGCACTCTTCTACTCTTCTGTGTTTCCTATAGGGCCAGAACAGTGAGCTTGCTCAGAACAAAAGAACTGTGCTTTCTACACACACGGGCCATATCTAGTTCAACTCTGCTTAGGAAACTGACAAGAACGGTAGCTCCTCTTCAGTCCAATACACTGTACTTGCTGGGAACAGACGTGACTGCTATTTGCACTGTTTATGGCAAAGGGAGAAAAATAGTGACTTTCCTTTCCAGAAAACATCCCTTGTTGGTTGGACCAGAAACTGCATGTGATTCAACTCCATTTTGGACTGGGAAACACACGCTAGCTCGCCTTACAAGAATCACATTCTGCTTTTGAGAAAAGAGCACTCTTCTATTCTACTGTATTTCCTATGGGGTCCGAACAGTGAGCTTGCTCAGAACAAAAGAACTGTGTTTCCTACACACGGGCCGTATCTAGTTCAACTCTGGTTAGGAAACTGACAAGAGCAGTAGCTCCTCTTCAGTCCAATACACTGTACTTGCTGGGAACAGACGCGAGTGCTATTTGCACTGTGTATGGCAAAAGGAGCACAATAGTGACTTTCCTTTCCAGAAAACAACTCTTGCTCGTAGGACCAGAAACTGCATGTGATTCAACTCCATTTAGGACTGGGAAACAAACGCAAGCTCGCCTTACAAGAAACACACTCTGCTTTTGAGAAAAGAGCACTCTTCTACTCTACTGTGTTTGCTATAGGCCAGAAGAGTGAGCTTGCTCAGAACAAAAGAACTGTGCTTCCTACACACACGGGCCATATCTAGTTCAACTCTGCTAAGGAAACTGACAAGAACTGTAGATCCTCTTCAGTCCAATACACTTTACATGCTGGGAACAGACGCCAGTGCTATTTGCCCTGTGTATGACAATGGGAGCGCAACAGTGACTCTTCTTACCAGAAAACAACTCTTGCTCATAGGACCAGAAACTGCAAGTGATTGAACTCCATTTAAGACTGGGAAACAATCGCTAGCTCGCCTTACAAGAAACACATTCTGCTTTTGAGAAAAGAGCACTCTTCTACTCTACTGTGTTTCCTACAGGGCCAGAAGAGTAAGCTTGCTCAGAACAAAAGAAGTGTACTTCCTGCACACACGGGCCATATCTAGTTCAACTTTGCTTAGGAAACTGACAAGAACAGTAGATCCTCTTCAGTCCAATACACTGTACATCCTGGGAACAGACGCGAGTCCTTTTTGCCCTGTGTATGGCAATGGGAACACAAAAGTGACTCTGCTTACTAGAAAACAACTTTTGCTTGTAGGACCAGAAACTGCATGTGATTCAACTCCATTTAGGACTGGGAAACAAAAGCTAGCTCGCCTTACAAGAAACACACTCTGCTTTTGAGAAAAGAGCACTCTTATACTCTACTGTGTTTCCTATAGGGCCAAAACAGTGAGCTTGCTCAGAACAAAAGAATTGTGCTTCCTACACACACCGGTTATGTCTAGTTCAACTCTGCTTATGAAACTGACAAGAACAGTAGATCCTCTTCAGTCCAATACACTGTAAATGCTGGGAACAGACGCCAGTGCTATTTGCCCTGTGTATGACAATGGGAGCGCAATAGTGACTCTTCTTACCAGAAAACAACTCTTGCTCCTAGGATCAGAAACTGCATGTGATTCAACTCCATTTAGTACTGGGAAACAAACGCTAGCTCGCCTTACAAGAAACACACTTTGCTTTTGAGAAAAGAGCACTCTTCTAATTTACTGTGTTTCCTATGGGGTCCGAACAGTGAGCTTGCTCAGAACAAAAGAACTGTGCTTCCTACACACACGGGCCATATCTAGTTCAACTCTGCTTAGGAAACTGACAAGAACAGTAGCTCCTCTTCTGTCCAATAGACTGTACTTGCAAAGAACATTAGCAAGTGTTGTTTGCACTGTGTATGGCAGTAGCATCGCAATAGTGACTCTTCTTACCAAAAAAAACTCTTGCTCATAGGACAAGAACCTCCATGTAATTCAACTCCATTTAGGACTGGGAAACAAACGCTAGCTCACCTTACAAGAAACACAATCTGCTTTTGAGAAATGAGCACTCTTCTACTCTACTGTGTTTCCTATAGGGCCAGAACAGTGAGCTTGCTCAGAACAAAAGAACTGTGCTTCCTACACACACGGGCTATATCTAGTTCAACTCTGCTTAGGAAACTGACAAGAACAGTAGCTCCTCTTCAGTCCAATACACTGTACTTGCTGGGAGCAGACGCGAGTGCTATTTGCACTGTGTATGGCAAAGGGAGCGAAATAGTGACTCTTCTTACCAGAAAACAACTCTTGCTCGTAGGACCAGAAAATGCATGGGATTCAACTCCATTTATGACTGGGAAACAAACACTAGCTCGCCTTACAAGAAACACACTCTCCATTTGAGAAAAGAGCACTCTTCTATTATTCTGTGTTTCCTATAGGGCCAGAATAGTGAGCTTGCTAAGAACAAAGAACTGTGCTTCCTACACACACGGGCTATATCTAGTTCAACTCTGCTTAGGAAACTGACAAGAACAGTTGGTCCTCTTCAGTCCAATACACTGTACATGCTGGGAACAGACGCCAGTGCTATTTGCCCTGTGTATGATAATGGGAGCGCAATAGAGACTCTTCTTACCAGAAAACGGCTCTTGCTCGTAGGACCCGAAACTGCATGGGATTCAACTCCATTTCGGACTGGGAAACAAATGCTAGCTCACCTTACAAGAAACACACTCTGCTTTTGAGAAAACAGCACTCTTCTACTCTACTGTGTTTCCTATGGGGTCTGAACAGTGCGCTTGCTCAGAACAAAAGAACTGTGTGCTTCCTACACACAGGGGCCATATCTAGTTCAACTCTGCTTAAGAAACTGACAAGAACAGTAGCTCATCTTCAGTCCAATACACTGTACTTGCTGCGAACAGACGCGAGTGCTATTTGCACAGTGTATGGCAATGGGAGCGCAATAGTGACTCTTCTTACCAGAAAACATCTCTTGCTCGTAGGACCAAAAACTACATGTGATTCAACTCCATTTAGGACTGGGAAACAAACTCTATCTCGCCTTACAAGAAACACACTCTGCTTTTGAGAAAAGAGCACTCTTCTACTCTATTGTGTTTCCTATAGGGCCAAAACAGTGAGCTTGCTCAGAACAAAAGAACTGTGCTTCCTACACACACGGTCATATCTAGTTCAATTCTGCTTAAAAAACTGACAAGAATAGTAGATCCTCTTCAGTCCAATACACTGTACTTGCTGGGAACAGATGCGAGTGCTATTTGTACTGTGTATGACAATGGGAGCGCAATAGTGACTCTTCTTAACAGAAAACAACTCTTGCTCGTAGGACCAGAAACTGCATGGGATTCAACTCCATTTCTGACTGGGAAACAAACACTAGCTCGACTTACAAGAAACACACTCTGCTTTTCAGAAAAGAGCACTCTTCTACTCTACAGTGTTTCCTATGGGATCCGAACAGTGAGCATGCTGAGAACAAAAGAACTGTGTTTCCTACACACACGGGCCATATCTAGTTCAATTCTGCTTAGGAAATTGACAAGAACAGTAGCTCCTATTCAGTCCAATACACTGTACTTGCTGGGAACAGACACGAGTGCTATTTGCACTGTATATGCCAATGGGAGCGCAATAGTGACTCTTCTTACCAGAAAACAACTCTTGCTCATAGTACCAAAAACAGCATGGGATTCAACTCCATTTAGGACTGGGAAACAAATGCAAGCTCGCCTTACAAGAAACACACTCTGCTTTAGAGAAAAGAGCACACTTCTACTCTACTGTGTTTCCTATAGGGCCAGAATAGTGAGCTTGCTCAGAACAAAAGAACTGTGTTTCCTACACACACGGGCCATATCTAGATCAATTCTGCTTAGGAAACTGACAAGAACAGTAGCTCCTATTCAGTCCAATACACTGTACTTGCTGGGAACAGACACGAGTGCTATTTGCACTGTATATGCCAATGGGAGCCCAATAGTGACTCTTCTTACCAGAAAACAACTCTTGCTCATAGTACCAAAAACAGCATGGGATTCAACTCCATTTAGGACTGGGAAACAAACGCAAGCTCGCCTTACAAGAAACACACTCTGCTTTAGAGAAAAGAGCACACTTCTACTCTACTGTGTTTCCTATAGGGCCAGAATAGTGAGCTTGCTCAGAACAAAAGAACTGTGTTTCCTACACACACGGGCCATATCTAGATCAATTCTGCTTAGGAAACTGACAAGGACAGTAGATCCTCTTCAGTCAAATACACTGTACATGCTCGGAACAGACGCCAGTGCTATTTGCCCTGTGTATGACAATGGGAGCACAATAGTGACTCTTCTTACCAGAAAACAACTCTTGCTCGTAGGACCAGAAACTGCATGTGATTCAACTCCATTTAGGACTGAAAAACAAACACTAGCATGCCTTACAAGAAACACACTATGCTTTTGTGAAAAGGACACTCTTCTACTCTAATGTGTTTACGATAGGGCCAAAACAGTGAGCTTGCTCAGAACAAAAGAACTGTGCATCCTACACACACGGCCATATCTAGTTCAATTCTGCTTAGGAAACTGACAAGAACAGTAGATCCTCTTCAGTCCAATACACTGTACATGCTGGGAATAGACGCCAGTGCTATTTGCCCTGTTTATGACAATGGGAGCGCAATAATGACTCTTCTTACCAGAAAACAACTCTTGCTCGTAGGACCAGAAACTGCATGTGATTCAACTCCATTTAGGACTGCGAAACAAACGTTAGCTCGCCTTACAAGAAACACACTCTGCTTTTGAGAAAAGAACACTCTTCTACTCTACTGTGTTTCCTTTGGGGTCCAAACTGTGAGCTTGCTCAGAACAAAAGAACTGTGCTTCCTACACACACGGGCCATATCTAGTTCAACTCTGCTTAGGAAACTGACAAGAACAGTAGATCCTCTTCAGTCCAATACACTGTACATCCTGGGAACAGACGCGAGTGCTATTTGTCCTCTATATGTCAATGGGAGCACAATAGTGACTCTTCTCACCACAAAACACCTCTTGCTCTTAGGACCAGAAACTGCATGGGATTCAACTCCATTTCGTACTGGGAAACAAACGCTAGCTCGCCTTACAAGAAACACACTCTGCTTTTGAGAAAAGAGCACTCTTCTACTCTACTGTGTTTCCTATGGTGTCTGAACAGTGAGGTTGCTCAGAACAAAAGAACTGTGCTTCCTACACACAGGGGCCATATCTAGTTCAACTCTGCTTAGGAAACTGACAAGAACAGTAGCTCATCTTCAGTCCAATACACTGTACTTGCTGTGAACAGACGCGAGTGCTATTTGCACTGTGTATGGCAATGGGAACGCAATAGTGACTCTTCTTACCAGAAAACAAATCTTGCTCGTAGGACCCAAAACTACATGTGATTCAACTCCATTTAGGATTGGGAAACAAACGCTAGCTCGCCTTACAAGAAACACACTCTACTTTTGAGAAAAGAGCACTCTTCTACTCTATTGTGTTTCCTATAGGGCCAAAACAGTGAGCTTGCTCAGAACAAAAGAACTGTGCTTCCTACACACACGGGCCATATCTAGTTCAACTCTGCTTAGGAAACTGACAAGAACAGTAGCTCCTCTTCAGTCCAATGCACTGTACTTGCTGGGAACAGATGCGAGTGCTATTTGTACTGTGCATGGCAATGGGAGTGCAATGTGACTTTCCTTACCAGAAAAAAACTCTTGCTCATGGGACCAAAAACTGCATGTGATTCAACTCCATTTAGGAGTGGGAAACAAACACTAGCTCGCCTTACAAGAAACACACTCTGCTTTTGAGAAAAGAGCACTCTTCTACTCTACTGTGTTTCCTATAGGGCCAGAATAGTGAGATTGCTCAGAAAAAAAGAACTGTGCTTCCTAAACAAACGGCATTATCTAGTTCAATTCTACTTGGAAAACTGACAAGAACAGTAGATCCTCTTCATTCCAATACACTGTATATGCTGGAATAGACGCCAGTGCTATTTGCCCTGTGTTTGACAATGGGAGCGCAACAGTGACTCTTCTTACCAGAAAACAACTCTTGCTGGTAGGACCAGAAACTGCATGTGATTCAACTCCATTTATGACTGGGAAACAAATGCTAGCTCGCCTTACAAGAAACACACTCTCCTTTTGAGAAAAGAGCACTCTTCTACTCTACTGTGTTTCCTATAGGCCCAGAATAGTGAGCTTGCTAAGAACAAAAGAACTGTGCTTCCTACACACACGGGCTATATCTAGTTCAACTCTGCTTAGGAAACTGACAAGAACAGTTGGTACTCTTCAGGCCAATACACTGTACATGCTGGGAACAGACGTCAGTGCTATTTGCCCTGTGTATGATAATGGGAGCGCAATAGAGACTCTTCTTACCAGAAAACAACACTTGCTCGTAGGTTCCGAAACTGCATGGGATTCAACTCCATTTCTGACTGGGAAACAAACACTACCTTGACTTACAAGAAACACACTCTGCTTTTGAGAAAAGAGCACTCTTCTACTCTAAGGTGTTTCCTATGGGGTCCGAACAGTGAGCTTGCTCAGGACAAAAGAACTGTGCTTCCTACACACAGGGGCCATGTCCAGTTCAATTCTGCTTAGCAAACTGACAAGAACAGTAGCTCATCTTCAGTCCAATACACTGTACTTGCTGCGAATAGATGTGAGTGCTATTTGCACTGTGTATGGCAATGGGAGGCTAATAGTGACTCTTCTTACCAGAAAACAACTCTTGTCGTAGGACCAGAAACTGCATGGGATTCAACTCCATTTAGGACTGAGAAACAAACGCTAGCTCTCCTTACAAGAAACACACCCTGCTTTTGAGAAAAGAGGACTCTTCTACTCTACAGTGTTTCCTATGGTGTCCGAACAGTGAGCTTGCTCAGAACAAAATAACTGTGCTTCCTACACACACGGGCCATATCTAGTTCAACTCTGCTTAGGAAACTGACAAGAACAGTAGCTCCTCTTCAGTCCAATGCACTGTACTTGCTGGGAACAGATGCGAGTGCTATTTGTACTGTGTATGGCAATGGGAGCGCAATGTGACTTTCCTTACCAGAAAACAACTCTTGCTCATGGGACCAAAAACTGCATGTGATTCAACTCCATTTAGGAGTGGGAAACAAACACTAGCTCGCCTTAATAGAAACACACTCTGCTTTTGAGAAAAGAGCACTCTTCTACTCTACTGTGTTTCCTATAGGGCCAGAATAGTGAGCTTGCTAAGAACAAAAGAACTGTGCTTCCTACACACACGGGCTATATCTAGTTCAACTCTGCTTAGGAAACTGACAAGAACAGTTGGACCTCTTCAGTCCAATACACTGTACATGCTGGGAACAGACGCCAGTGCTATTTGCCCTGTGTATGATAATGGGAGCGCAATAGAGACTCTTCTTACCAGAAAACAACTCTCGCTCGTAGGACCCGAAACTGCATGGGATTCAACTCCATTTTGGACTGGGAAACAAACGCTAGCTCGTCTTACAAGAAACACACTCTGCTTTTGAGAAAACAGCACTCTTCTACTCTACTGTGTTTCCTATGGGGTCTGAACAGTGTGCTTGCTCAGAACAAAAGAACTGTGTGCTTCCTACACACTGGGGCCATATCTAGTTCAACTCTGCTTAGGAAACTGACAAGAACAGTAGCTCATCTTCAGTCCAATACACTGTACTTGCTGCGAACAGACGCGAGTGCTATTTGTCCTCTATATGGCAATGGGAGCGCAATAGTGACTCTTCTTACCAGAAAAAAAGTCTTGCTCGTAGGACCAAAAACTGCTTGTGATTCAACTCCATTTTGGACTGGGAAACAAACACTATCTCGCCTTACAAGAAACACACTCTGGTTTTGAGAAAAGACAACTCTTCTACTCTACTGTGTTTCCTATATTGCCAGAACAGTGAGTTTTCTGAGAACAAAAGAACTGTGCTTCCTACACAAACGGGCCATATCTAGTTCAACTCTACTTAGGAAACTGACAAGAACAGTAGATCCTCTTCAGTCCAATACACTGTACTTGCTGGGAACAGACGCCAGTGCTATTTGCAGTGTATGTGGCAATTGGAGCACAATACTGAATCTTCTTATCAGAAAACAACTCTTGCTCTTAGGACCAGAAACTGCATGGGATTCAACTCCATTTAGGACTTGGAAACAAACGCTAGCTCGCCTTACAAGAAACACACTCTGCTTTTGAGAAAAGAGCACTCTTCTACTCTACGGTGTTTTCTATGGGGTCTGAACAGTGAGCTTGCTCAGAAAAAAAGAACTGTGCTTCCTACACAAACGCTATTATCTAGTTCAATTCTGCTCGGGAAACTGACAAGAACAGTAGATCCTCTTCATTCCAATACACTGTACATGCTGGGAATAGACGCCAGTGCTATTTGCCCTGTGTTTGACAATGGGAGCGGAACAGTGACTCTTCTTACCATAAAACAACTCTTGCTGGTAGGACCAGAAACTGCATGTGATTCAACTCCATTTAGGACTGGGAAACAAATGCTAGCTCGCCTTACAAGAAACACACTCTCCTTTTGAGAAAAAAGCACTCTTCTACTCTTCTGTGTTTCCTATAGGCCCTGAATAGTGAGCTTGCTAAGAACAAAAGAACTGTGCTTCCTACACACACGGGCTATATCTAGTTCAACTCTGCTTAGGAAACTGACAAGAACAGTTGGTCCTCTTCAGGCCAATACACTGTACATGCTGGGAACAGACGTCAGTGCTATTTGCCCTGTGTATGATAATGGGAGCGCAATAGAGACTCTTCTTACCAGAAAACAACACTTGCTCGTAGGTTCCGAAACTGCATGGGATTCAACTCCATTTCTGACTGGGAAACAAACACTAGCTCGACTTACAAGAAACACACTCTGCTTTTGAGAAAAGAGCACTCTTCTACTCTAAGGTGTTTCCTATGGGGTCTGAACAGTGAGCTTGCTCAGAACAAAAGAACTGTGCTTCCTACACACAGGGGCCATGTCCAGTTAAATTCTGCTTAGCAAACTGACAGGAACAGTAGCTCATCTTCAGTCCAATACACTGTACTTGCTGCGAACAGACATAAGTGCTATTTGCACTGTGTATGGCAATGGGAGGCCAATAGTGACTCTTCTTACCAGAAAACAACTCTTGCTCGTAGGACCAGAAACTGCATGGGATTCAACTCCATTTAGGACTGGGAAACAAACGCTAGCTCTCCTTACAAGAAACACACTCTGCTTTTCAGAAAAGAGAACTCTTCTACTCTACAGTGTTTCCTATGGGGTCCGAACAGTGAGCTTGCTCAGAACAAAAGAACTGTGCTTCCTACACACACGGGCCATATCTAGTTCAACTCTGCTTAGGAAACTGACAAGAACAGTAGCTCCTCTTCAGTCCAATGCACTGTACTTGCTGGGAACAGATGTGAGTGCTATTTGTACTGTGAATGGCAATGGGAGCGCAATGTGACTTTCCTTACCAGAAAACACCTCTTGCTCATGGGACCAAAAACTGCATGTGATTCAACTCCATTTAGGAGTGGGAAACAAACACTAGCTCGCCTTACAAGAAACACACTCTGCTTTTGAGAAAAGAGCACTCTTCTACTCTACGGTGTTTCCTATAGGGCCAGAATAGTGAGCTTGCTCAGAAAAAAGAATTGTGCTTCCTACACAAACGGCATTATCTAGTTCAATTCTGCTTGGGAAACTGACAAGAACAGTAGATACTCTTCATTCCAATACACTGTACATGCTGGGAATAGACGCCAGTGCTATTTGTCCTGTGTTTGAAAATGGGAGCGCAACAGTGACTCTTCTTACCAGAAAACAACTCTTGCTCATAGGACAAGAAACTGCATGTGATTCAACTCCATTTAAGACTGGGAAACAAACGCTAGCTCGCCTTACAAGAAACACACTCTGCTTTTGAGAAAAGAGCACTCTTCTACTCTACTGTGTTTACTATAGGGCCAGAATAGTGAGCTTGCTAAGAACAAAAGAACTGTGCTTCCTACACACACGGGCTATATCTAGTTCAACTCTGCTTAGGAAACTGACAAGAACAGTTGGTCCTCTTCAGTCCAATACACTGTACATGCTGGGAACAGACGCCAGTGCTATTTGCCCTGTGTATGATAATGGGAGCGCAATAGAGACTCTTCTTACCAGAAAAAAACTCTTGCCCATAGGACAAGAAACTGCATGTAATTCAACTCCATTTAGGACTGGGAACCAAATGCTAGCTCACCTTACAAGAAACACACTCTGCTTTTGAGAAAAGAGCACTCTTCTACTCCTCTGTGTTTCCTATTGGACCAGAACAGTGAGCTTGCTCAGAAGAAAAGAACTGTGCTTCCTAAACACACGGGCCATATCTCGTTCAACTCTTCTTAGGAAACTGACAAGAACAGTAGCTCCTATTCAGTCCAATACACTGTACTTGCTGGGAACAGACGCGACTGCTATTTGCACTGTTTATGGCAAAGGGAGCACAATAGTGACTTTCCTTACCAGAAAACATCCCTTGCTTGTAGGACCAGAAACTGCATGTGATTCAACTCCATTTAGGACTGGGAAACAAACGCTAGTTCACCTTACAAGAAAAAAACTCTGCTTTTGAGAAAAGAGCACTCTTCTACTCTACTGTGTTTTCTGTAGGGCCAGAACAGTGAGCTTGCTCAGAACAAAAGAACTGTGCTTCCTACACACACGGGCTATATCTAGTTCAACTCTGCTTATGAAACTGACAAGAACAGTAGCTCCTCTTCAGTCCAATACACTGTACTTGATGGGAACAGACGCCAGTGCTATTTGCCCTGTGTATGACAATGGGAGCGCAATAGTGACTCTTCTTACCAGAAAACAACTCTTGCTCCTAGGATCAGAAACTACATGTGATTCAACTCCATTTAGGACTGGGAAACAAACACTAGCTAGCCTTACAAGAAACACACTCTGCTTTTGAGAAAAGAGCACACTTCTATTCTACTGTGTTTACTATGGGGTCCGAAAATTGAGCTTGCTCAGAACAAAAGAACTGTGCTTCACACACACGGGCCATATGTAGTTCAACTCTGCTTAGGAAACTGACAAGAACAGTAGCTCCTCTTCTGTCCAATACACTGTACTTGCTTGGAACAGACGCGAGTCCTATTTGCACTGAGTATGGTAATGGTAGTACAATAGTGACTCTTTTTACCAGAAAACAACTCTTGCTCGTAGGACCAGAAACTGCATGTGATTCAACTCCATTTAGGACTGGGAAACAAACGCTAGCTCGCCTTACAAGAAACAAACTCTGCTTCTGAGAAAAGAGCACTCTTCTATTCTTCTGTGTTTCCTATAGGGCCAGAACTGTGAGCTTGCTCAGAACAAAAGAACTGTGCTTCCGACACACATGGGCCATATCTAGTTCAACTCTGCTTAGGAAACTGACAAGAACAGTAGCTCCTCTTCAGTCCAATACACTGTACTTGCTGGGAACAGACGTGAGTGCTATTTGCACTGTTTATGGCAAAGGGAGAAAAATAGTGACTTTCTTTCCAGAAAACATCCCTTGTTGGTTGGACCAGAAACTGCATGTGATTCAACTCCATTTTGGACTGGGAAACACACGCTAGCTCGCCTTACAAGAAAGACATTCTGCTTTTGAGAAAAGAGCATTCTTCTATTCTACGGTATTTCCTATGGGGTCCCAACAGTGAGCTTGCTCAGAACAAAAGAACTGTGTTTCCTACACACACGGGCCATATCTAGTTCAACTCTGGTTAGGAAACTGACAAGAACAGTAGCTCCTCTTCAGTCCAATACACTGTACTTGCTGGGAACAGACGCGAGTGCTATTTGCAGTGTATCTGGCAATTGGAGCACAATACTGAATCTTCTTACCAGAAAACAACTCTTGCCCTTAGGACCAGAAACTGCATGGGATTCAACTCCATTTCGGACTTGGAAACAAACGCTAGCTCGACTTACGAGAAACACACTCTGCTTTTGAGAAAAGAGCACTCTTCTACTCTACGGTGTTTCCTATGGGGTCTTAACAGTGAGCTTGCTCAGAAAAAAAGAACTGTGCTTCCTACACAAACGGCATTATCTAGTTCAATTCTGCTCGGGAAACTGACAATAACAGTAGATCCTCTTCATTCCAATACACTGTACATGCTGGGAATAGACGCCAGTGCTATTTGCCCTGTGTTTGACAATGGGAGCGCAACAGTGACTCTTCTTACCAGAAAACAACTCTTGCTCGTAGGACCAGAAACTGCATCTGATTCAACTCTATTTAGGACTGGGAAACAAACGCTAGCTCGCCTTACAAGAAACACACTCTCCTTTTGAGAAAAGAGCACTCTTCTACTCTACTGTGTTTCCTATAGGCCCAGAATAGTGAGCTTGCTAAGAACAAAAGAACTGTGATTCCTACACATACGGGCTATATCTAGTTCAACTCTGCTTAGGAAACTGACAAGAGCAGTAGATCCTCTTCAGTCCAATACACTGTACATGCTGGGAACAGACGCCAGTGCTATTTGCCCTGTGTATGATAATGGGAGCGCAATAGAGACTCTTCTTACCAGAAAACAACTCTTGTTCGTAGGACCCGAAACTGCATGGGATTCAACTCCATTTCGAACAGGGAAACAAATGCTAGCTCACCTTACAAGAAACACACTCTGCTTTTGAGAAAACAGCACTCTTCTACTCTACTGTGTTTCCTATGGGGTCTGAACAGTGTGCTTGCTCAGAACAAAAGAACTGTGTGCTTCCTACACACAGGGGCCATATCTAGTTCAACTCTGCTTAGGAAACTGACAAGAACATTAGCTCGTCTTCAGTCCAATACACTGTACTTGCTGCGAACACAGGCGAGTGCTATTTGCACAGTGTATGGCAATGGGAGCGCAATAGTGACTCTTCTTACCAGAAAACATCTCTTGCTCGTAGGACCAAAAACTACATGTGATTCAACTCCATTTAGGACTGGGAAACAAACTCTATCTCGCCTTACAAGAAACACACTCTGCTTTTGAGAAAAGAGCACTCTTCTACTCTATTGTGTTTCCTATAGGGCCAAAACAGTGAGCTTGCTCAGAACAAAAGAACTGTGCTTCCTAAACACACGGGCCATATCTCGTTCAACTCTTCTTAGGAAACTGACAAGAACAGTAGCTCCTCTTCAGTCCAATACACTGTACTTGCTGGGAACAGACGCGAGTGCTATTTGCACTGTTTATGGCAAAGGGAGCACAATAGTGACTTTCCTTACCAGAAAACATCCCTTGCTTGTAGGTCCAAAAACTGCATGTGATTCAACTCCATTTAGGACTGGGAAACAAACGCTAGTTCACCTTACAAGAAAAAAACTCTGCTTTTGAGAAAAGAGCACTCTTCTACTCTGCTGTGTTTTCTGTAGGGCCAGAACAGTGAGCTTGCTCAGAACAAAAGAACTGTACTTCCTACACACAAGGGCTATATCTAGTTCAACTCTGCCTAGGAAACTGACAAGAACAGTAGATCCTCTAGGTCCAATACACTGTACATGCTGGGAACAGACGCCAGTGCTATTTGCCCTGTGTATGACAATGGGAGCGCAATAGTGACTCTTCTTACCAGAAAACAACTCTTGCTCCTAGGATCAGAAACTACATGTGATTCAACTCCATTTAGGACTGGGAAACAAACACTAGCTAGCCTTACAAGAAACACACTCTGCTTTTGAGAAAAGAGCACACTTCTATTCTACTGTGTTTACTATGGGGTCCGAAAATTGAGCTTGCTCAGAACAAAAGAACTGTGCTTCACACACACGGGCCATATGTAGTTCAACTCTGCTTAGGAAACTGACAAGAACAGTAGCTCCTCTTCTGTCCAATACACTGTACTTGCTGGGAACAGACGCGAGTCCTATTTGCACTGAGTATGGTAATGGTAGTACAATAGTGACTCTTTTTACCAGAAAACAACTCTTGCTCGTAGGACCAGAAACTGCATGTGATTCAACTCCATTTAGGACTGGGAAACAAACGCTAGCTCGCCTTACAAGAAACAAACTCTGCTTCTGAGAAAAGAGCACTCTTCTATTCTTCTGTGTTTCCTATAGGGCCAGAACTGTGAGCTTGCTCAGAACAAAAGAACTGTGCTTCCGACACACATGGGCCATATCTAGTTCAACTCTGCTTAGGAAACTGACAAGAACAGTAGCTCCTCTTCAGTCCAATACACTGTATTTGCTGGGAACAGACGTGAGTGCTATTTGCACTATCAATGGCAAAGGGAGAAAAATAGTGACTTTCTTTCCAGAAAACATCCCTTGTTGGTTGGACCAGAAACTGCATGTGATTCAACTCCATTTTGGACTGGGAAACACACGCTAGCTCGCCTTACAAGAAACACATTCTGCTTTTTAGAAAAGAGCACTCTTCTATTCTACTGTATTTCCTATGGGGTCCGAACAGTGAGCTTGCTCAGAACAAAAGAACTGTGTTTCCTACACACACGGGCCATATCTAGTTCAACTCTGGTTAGGAAACTGACAAGAACAGTAGCTCTTCTTCAGTCCAATACACTGTACTTGCTGGGAACAGACGCGAGTGCTATTTGCAGTGTATGTGGCAATTGGAGCACAATACTGAATCTTCTTACCAGAAAACAACTCTTGCTTGTAGGACCAGAAACTGCATGGGATTCAACTCCATTTAGGACTGGGAAACAAACGCTAGCTCGCCTTAGAAGAAACACTCTCTGCTTTTGAGAAAAGAGCACTCTTCTACTTTACTGTGTTTCCTATGGGGTCTGAACAGTGTGCTTGCTCAGAACAAAAGAACTGTGTGCTTCCTACACACAGGGGCCATATCTAGTTCAACTCTGCTTAGGAAACTGACAAGAACAGTAGCTCGTCTTCAGTCCAATACACTGTACTTGCTGCGAACACACGCGAGTTCTATTTGCACAGTGTATGGCAATGGGAGCACAATAGTGACTCTTCTTACCAGAAAACATCTCTTGCTCGTAGGACCAAAAACTACATGTGATTCAACTCCATTTAGGACTGGGAAACAAACTCTATCTCGCCTTACAAGAAACACACTCTGCTTTTGAGAAAAGAGCACTCTTCTACTCTATTGTGTTTCCTATAGGGCCAAAACAGTGAGCTTGCTCAGAACAAAAGAAATGTGCTTCCTACACACACGGTCATATCTAGTTCAATTCTGCTTAAAAAACTGACAAGAATAGTAGATCCTCTTCAGTCCAATACACTGTACTTGCTGGGAACAGACGCGAGTGCTATTTGCCCTGTGTATGAGAAAGGGAGCGCAATAGTGACTCTTCTTACCAGAAAACAACTCTTGCTCGTAGGACCAGAAACTGCATGGGATTCAACTCCATTTCTGACTGGGAAACAAACACTAGCTCGACTTACAAGAAACACACTCTGCTTTTGAGAAAAGGGCACTCTTCTACTCTACAGTGTTTCCTATGGGATGCGATCAGTGAGCTTGCTGAGAACAAAAGATCTGTGCTTCCTACACACACGGGCCATATCTAGTTCAATTCTGCTTAGGAAATTGACAAGAACAGTAGCTCCGATTCAGTCCAATACACTGTACTTGCTAGGAAAAGACGCGAGTGCTATTTGCAGTGTATATGCCAATGGGAGCCCAATAGTGACTCTTCTTACCAGAAAACAACTCTTGCTCGTAGGACAAGAAACTGCATGGGATTCAACTCCATTTAGGACTGGGAAACAAACGCTAGCTTGCCGTACAAGAAACACACTCTGCTTTTGAGAAAAGAGCACTCTTCTACTCTAAGGTGTTTCCTATTGGGTCCGAACAGTGAGCTTGCTCAGAACAAAAGAACTGTGTTTCCTACACACAGGGGCCATATCCAGTTCAATTCTGCTTAGCAAACTGACAAGAACAGTAGCTCATCTTCAGTCCAATACACTGTACTTGCTGCGAACAGACGTGAGTGCTATTTGCACTGTGTATGGCAATGGGAGCCCAATAGTGACTCTTCTTACCAGAAAACAACTCTTGCTCGTAGGACCAGAAACTGCATGGGATTCAACTCCTTTTAGGACTGGGAAACAAACGCTAGCTCTCCTTACAAGAAACACACTCTGCTTTTGAGAAAAGAGGACTCTTCTACTCTACAGTGTTTCCTATGGGGTCCGAACAGTGAGCTTGCTCAGAACAAAAGAACTGTGCTTCCTACACACACGGGCCATATCTAGTTCAATTCCACTGGAAACTGACAAGAACAGTAGCTCCTCTTCAGTCCAATACACTGTACTTAATGGGAACAGACGCGAGTGCTATTTGTACTGTGTATGGCAATGGGAGCACAATAGTGACTTTCCTTACCAGAAAACAACTCTTGCTCATGGGACCAAAAACTGCTTGTGATTCAACTCCATTTTGGACTGGGAAACAAACCCTATCTCGCCTTACAAGAAACACACTCTGGTTTTGAGAAAAGATCACTCTTCTACTCTACTGTGTTTCCTATATTGCCAGAACAGTGAGCTTACTCAGAACAAAGAACTGTGCTTCCTACACAAACGGGCCATATCTAGTTCAACTCTGCTTAGGAAACTGACAAGAACAGTAGCTCCTCTTCAGTCCAATACACTGTACTTGCTGGGAACAGACGCGGGTGCTAATTGCAGTGTATGTGTCAATTGGAGCACAATACTGAATCTTCTTACCAGAAAACAACTCTTGCTCTTAGGACCAGAAACTGCATGGGATTCAACTCCATTTCGAACTTGGAAACAAACGCTAGCTCGCCTTACAAGAAACACACTCTGCTTTTGAGAAAAGAGCACTCTTCTACTCTACGGTGTTTCCTATGGGGTGTGAACAGTGAGCTTGCTCAGAACAAAAGAACTGTGCTTCCTACACACAGGGGCCATATCTAGTTCAACTCTGCTTAGGAAACTGACAAGAACAGTAGCTCCTCTTCAGTCCAATACACTGTAGTTGCTGGAGCAGACGTGAGTGCTATTTGCACTGTTTATGGCAAAGGGAGCACAATAGTGACTTTCCTTAACAGAAAACATCCCTTGCTCGTAGGACCAGAAACTGCATGTGATTCAACTCTATTTTGGACTGAAAAACAAACGCTAGCTCGCCTTACAAGAAACACACTCTGCTTTTGAGAAAAGAGCACTCTTCTATTCTACTGTGTTTCCTATGGGGTCCGAACAGTGAGCTTGCTCAGAACAAAAGAACTGTGCTTTCTACACACACAAGCCACATCTAGTTCAACTCTGCTTAAAAAACTGACAAGAACAGTAGCTCCTCTTCAGTCCAATACAGTGTACTTGCTGGAAACAGACGCGAGTGCTATTTGCCCTGTGTATGGCAATGGGAACAAAATAGTGACTCTTCTTACCAGAAAACAACTCTTGCTTGTAGGACCAGAAACTGCATGTGATTCAACTCCATTTAGGACTGGGAAACAAACGCTAGCTCGCCTTAGAAGAAACAATGTCTGCTTTTGAGAAAAGAGCACTCTTCTACTTTACTGTGTTTCCTATAGGGCCAGAACAGTGAGCTTGCTCAGAACAAAAGAACTGTGCTTCCTACACACACAGGCCATATCTAGTTCAACTCTGCTTAGGAAACTGACAAGAACGGTAGCTCCTCTTCAGTCCAATACACTGTACTTGCTGGGAACAGACGCGAGTGCTATTTGCCCTGAGTATGGCAATGGGAACACAATAGTGACTCTTCTTACTAGAAAACAACTCTTGCTTGTAGGACCAGAAACTGCATGTGATTCAACTCCATTTAGGATTGGGAAACAAACGCTAGCTCGCCTTAGAAGAAACACTCTCTGCTTTTGAGAAAAGAGCACTCTTCTACTTTACTGTGTTTCCTATGGGGTCTGAACAGTGTGCTTGCTCAGAACAAAAGAACTGTGTGCTTCCTACACACAGGGGCCATATCTAGTTCAACTCTGCTTAGGAAACTGACAAGAACAGTAGCTCGTCTTCAGTCCAATACACTGTACTAGCTGCGAACAAACGCGAGTGCTATTTGCACAGTGTATGGCATTGGGAGCGCAATAGTGACTCTTCTTACCAGAAAACATCTCTTGCTCGTAGGACCAAAAACTACATGTGATTCAACTCCATTTAGGACTGGGAAACAAACTCTATCTCGCCTTACAAGAAACACACTCTGCTTTTGAGAAAAGAGCACTCTTCTACTCTATTGTGTTTCCTATAGGGCCAAAACAGTGAGCTTGCTCAGAACAAAAGAAATGTGCTTCCTACACACACGGTCATATCTAGTTCAATTCTGCTTAAAAAACTGACAGGAATAGTAGATCCTCTTCAGTCCAATACACTGTACTTGCTGGGAACAGACGCGAGTGCTATTTGCCCTGTGTATGAGAAAGGGAGCGCAATAGTGACTCTTCTTACCAGAAAACAACTCTTGCTCGTAGGACCAGAAACTGCATGGGATTCAACTCCATTTCTGACTGGGAAACAAACACTAGCTCGACTTACAAGAAACACACTCTGCTTTTGAGAAAAGGGCACTCTTCTACTCTACAGTGTTTCCTATGGGATCCGAACAGTGAGCTTGCTGAGAACAAAAGATCTGTGCTTCCTACACACACGGGCCATATCTAGTTCAATTCTGCTTAGGAAATTGACAAGAACAGTAGCTCCGATTCAGTCCAATACACTGTACTTGCTGGGAAAAGACGCAAGTGCTATTTGCAGTGTATATGCCAATGGGAGCCCAATAGTGACTCTTCTTACCAGAAAACAACTCTTGCTCGTAGGACAAGAAACTGCATGGGATTCAACTCCATTTAGGACTGGGAAACAAACGCTAGCTTGCCGTACAAGAAACACACTCTGCTTCTGAGAAAAGAGCACTCTTCTACTCTAAGGTGTTTCCTATTGGGTCCGAACAGTGAGCTTGCTCAGAACAAAAGAACTGTGTTTCCTACACACAGGGGCCATATCCAGTTCAATTCTGCTTAGCAAACTGACAAGAACAGTAGCTCATCTTCAGTCCAATACACTGTACTTGCTGCGAACAGACGTGAGTGCTATTTGCACTGTGTATGGCAATGGGAGCCCAATAGTGACTCTTCTTACCAGAAAACAACTCTTGCTCGTAGGACCAGAAACTGCATGGGATTCAACTCCTTTTAGGACTGGGAAACAAACGCTAGCTCTCCTTACAAGAAACACACTCTGCTTTTGAGAAAAGAGGACTCTTCTACTCTACAGTGTTTCCTATGGGGTCTGAACAGTGAGCTTGCTCAGAACAAAAGAACTGTGCTTCCTACACACACGGGCCATATCTAGTTCAATTCCACTGGAAACTGACAAGAACAGTAGCTCCTCTTCAGTCCAATACAGTGTACTTGCTGGAAACAGACGCGAGTGCTATTTGCCCTGTGTATGGCAATGGGAACAAAATAGTGACTCTTCTTACCAGAAAACAACTCTTGCTTGTAGGACCAGAAACTGCATGTGATTCAACTCCATTTAGGACTGGGAAACAAACGCTAGCTCGCCTTAGAAGAAACACTCTCTGCTTTTGAGAAAAGAGCACTCTTCTACTTTACTGTGTTTCCTATAGGGCCAGAACAGTGAGCTTGCTCAGAACAAAAGAACTGTGCTTCCTACACACACAGGCCATATCT
Source organism: Peromyscus eremicus (assembly GCF_949786415.1). Lineage (NCBI taxonomy): Eukaryota > Metazoa > Chordata > Mammalia > Rodentia > Cricetidae > Peromyscus > Peromyscus eremicus. Next base: position 102,056 of record NW_026734625.1, read on the forward strand.
AGTTCAACTCTGCTTAGGAAACTGACAAGAACGATAGCTCCTCTTCAGTCCAATACACTGTACTTGCTGGGAACAGACGCGAGTGCTATTTGCCCTGAGTATGGCAATGGGAACACAATAGTGACTCTTCTTACTAGAAAACAACTCTTGCTTGTAGGACCAGAAACTGCATGTGATTCAACTCCATTTAGGACTGGGAAACAAAAGCTAGCTCGCCTTACAAGAAACACACTCTGCTTTTGAGAAAAGAGCACTCTTCTACTCTACTGTGTTTCCTATAGGGCCAAAACAGTGAGCTTGCTCAGAACAAAAGAACTGTGCTTCCTACACACACCGGCCATATCTAGTTCAACTCTGCTTAGGAAACTGACAAGAGCAGTAGATCCTCTTCAGTCCAATACACTGTACATGTTGGGAACAGACGCCAGTGCTATTTGCCCTGTGTATGACAATGGGAGCGCAATAGTGACTCTTCTTACCAGAAAACAACTCTTGCTAATAGGATCAGAAACTGCATGTGATTCAACTCCATTTAGGACTGGGAAACAAACGCTAGCTCGCCTTACAAGAAACACACTCTGCTTTAGAGAAAAGAGCACTCTTCTACTCTACTGTGTTTCCTATGGGGTCCGAACAGTGAGCTTGCTCAGAACAAAAGAACTGTGTTTCCTACACACACGGGCCATATCTAGTTCAACTCTGCTTAGGAAACTGACAAGGACAGTAGCTCCTCTTCTGTCCAATACACTGTACTTGCAAAGAACAGTAGCAAGTGTTGTTTGCACTGTGTATGGCAGTAGGAGCGCAATAGTGACTCTTCTTACCAGAAAACAACTCTTGCTCATAGGACAAGAACCTTCATGTAATTCAACTCCATTTAGGACTGGGAAACAAACGCTAGCTCACCTTACAAGAAACACAATCTGCTTTTGAGAAATGAGCACTCTTCTACTCTACTGTGTTTCCTATAGAGCCAGAACAGTGAGCTTGCTCAGAACAAAAGAACTGTGCTTCCTACACACACGGGCTATATCTAGTTCAACTCTGCTTAGAAAACTGACAAGAGCAGTAGCTCCTCTTCAGTCCTATACACTGTACTTGCTGGGAGCAGACACGAGTGCTATTTGCACTGTGTATGGCAAAGGGAGCGAAATAGTGACTCTTCTTACCAGAAAACAACTCTTGCTCCTAGGACCACAAACTGCATGGGATTCAACTCCTTTTCTGACTGGGAAACAAACACTAGCTAGCCTTACAAGAAACACACTCTGCTTTTGAGAAAAGAGCACTCTTCTACTCTACTGTGTTTCCTATGTGGTCCGAACAGTGAGCTTGCTCAGAACAAAAGAAGTGTGCTTCCTACACACACGGGCCATATCTAGTTCAACTCTGCTTAGGAAACTGACAAGAACAGTAGTTCCTCTTCTGTCCAATACACTGTACTTGTAAAGAACAGTAGCAAGTGTTGTTTGCACTGTGTATGGCAATAGGAGCGCAATAGTGACTCTTACCAGAAAACAACTCTTGCTCGTAGGACCAGAAACTGCATGTGATTCAACTCCATTTAGGACTGGGAAACAAACGCTAGCTCACCTTACAAGAAACACACTCTGCTTCTGAGAAAAGAGCACTCTTCTACTCTTCTGTGTTTCCTATAGGGCCAGAACAGTGAGCTTGCTCCGAACAAAAGAACTGTGCTTCCTACACAAACGGGCCATATCTAGTTCAACTCTGCTTAGGAAACTGACAAGAACAGTAGCTCCTCTTCAGTCCAATACACTGTACTTGCTGGGAACAGACGCAGGTGCTAATTGCAGTGTATGTGTCAATTGGAGCACAATACTGAATCTTCTTACCAGAAAACAACTCTTGCTCTTAGGACCAGAAACTGCATGGGATTCAACTCCATTTCGAACTTGGAAACAAATGCTAGCTCGCCTTACAAGAAACACACTCTGCTTTTGAGAAAAGAGCACTCTTCTACTCTACGGTGTTTCCTATGGGGTGTGAACAGTGAGCTTGCTCAGAACAAAAGAACTGTGCTTCCTACACACAGGGGCCATATCTAGTTCAACTCTGCTTAGGAAACTGACAAGAACAGTAGCTCCTCTTCAGTCCAATACACTGTAGTTGCTGGAGCAGACGTGAGTGCTATTTGCACTGTTTATGGCAAAGGGAGCACAATAGTGACTTTCCTTAACAGAAAACATCCCTTGCTCGGAGGACCAGAAACTGCATGTGATTCAACTCTATTTTGGACTGAAAAACAAACGCTAGCTCGCCTTACAAGAAACACACTCTGCTTTTGAGAAAAGAGCACTCTTCTATTCTACTGTGTTTCCTATGGGGTCCGAACAGTGAGCTTGCTCAGAACAAAAGAACTGTGCTTTCTACACACACAAGCCACATCTAGTTCAACTCTGCTTAAAAAACTGACAAGAACAGTAGCTCTTCTTCAGTCCAATACAGTGTACTTGCTGGAAACAGACGCGAGTGCTATTTGCCCTGTGTATGGCAATGGGAACAAAATAGTGACTCTTCTTACCAGAAAACAACTCTTGCTTGTAGGACCAGAAACTGCATGTGATTCAACTCCATTTAGGACTGGGAAACAAACGCTAGCTCGCCTTAGAAGAAACACTCTCTGCTTTTGAGAAAAGAGCACTCTTCTACTTTACTGTGTTTCCTATGGGGTCTGAACAGTGTGCTTGCTCAGAACAAAAGAACTGTGTGCTTCCTACACACAGGGGCCATATCTAGTTCAACTCTGCTTAGGAAACTGACAAGAACAGTAGCTCGTCTTCAGTCCAATACACTGTACTTGCTGCGAACAAACACGAGTGCTATTTGCACAGTGTATGGAAATGGGAGCGCAATAGTGACTCTTCTTACCAGAAAACATCTCTTGCTCGTAGGACCAAAAACTACATGTGATTCAACTCCATTTAACTGGGAAACAAACTCTATCTCGCCTTACAAGAAACACACTCTGCTTTTGAGAAAAGAGCACTCTTCTACTCTATTGTGTTTCCTATAGGGCCAAAACAGTGAGCTTGCTCAGAACAAAAGAAATGTGCTTCCTACACACACGGTCATATCTAGTTCAATTCTGCTTAAAAAACTGACAGGAATAGTAGATCCTCTTCAGTCCAATACACTGTACTTGCTGGGAACAGACGCGAGTGCTATTTGCCCTGTGTATGAGAAAGGGAGTGCAATAGTGACTCTTCTTACCAGAAAACAACTCTTGCTCGTAGGACCAGAAACTGCATGGGATTCAACACCATTTCTGACTGGGAAACAAACACTAGCTCGACTTACAAGAAACACACTCTGCTTTTGAGAAAAGGGCACTCTTCTACTCTACAGTGTTTCCTATGGGATCCGAACAGTGAGCTTGCTGAGAACAAAAGAACTGTGCTTCCTACACACACGAGCCATATCTAGTTCAATTCTGCTTAGGAAATTGACAAGAACAGTAGCTCCGATTCAGTCCAATACACTGTACTTGCTGTGAAAAGACGCAAGTGCTATTTGCAGTGTATATGCCAATGGGAGCCCAATAGTGACTCTTCTTACCAGAAAACAACTCTTGCTCGTAGGACAAGAAACTGCATGGGATTCAACTCCATTTAGGACTGGGAAACAAACGCTAGCTTGCCGTACAAGAAAAACACTCTGCTTTTGAGAAAAGAGCACTCTTCTACTCTAAGGTGTTTCCTATTGGGTCCGAACAGTGAGCTTGCTCAGAACAAAAGAACTGTGTTTCCTACACACAGGGGCCATATCCAGTTCAATTCTGCTTAGCAAACTGACAAGAACAGTAGCTCATCTTCAGTCCAATACACTGTACTTGCTGCGAACAGACGTGAGTGCTATTTGCACTGTGTATGGCAATGGGAGCCCAATAGTGACTCTTCTTACCAGAAAACAACTCTTGCTCGTAGGACCAGAAACTGCATGTGATTCAACTCCATTTAGGACTGGGAAACAAACGCTAGCTCGCCTTAGAAGAAACACTCTCTGCTTTTGAGAAAAGAGCACTCTTCTACTTTACTGTGTTTCCTATAGGGCCAGAACAGTGAGCTTGCTCAGAACAAAAGAACTGTGCTTCCTACACACACAGGCCATATCTAGTTCAACTCTGCTTAGGAAACTGACAAGAACGATAGCTCCTCTTCAGTCCAATACACTGTACTTGCTGGGAACAGACGCGAGTGCTATTTGCCCTGAGTATGGCAATGGGAACACAATAGTGACTCTTCTTACTAGAAAACAACTCTTGCTTGTAGGACCAGAAACTGCATGTGATTCAACTCCATTTAGGACTGGGAAACAAAAGCTAGCTCGCCTTACAAGAAACACACTCTGCTTTTGAGAAAAGAGCACTCTTCTACTCTACTGTGTTTCCTATAGGGCCAAAACAGTGAGCTTGCTCAGAACAAAAGAACTGTGCTTCCTACACACACCGGCCATATCTAGTTCAACTCTGCTTAGGAAACTGACAAGAGCAGTAGATCCTCTTCAGTCCAATACACTGTACATGTTGGGAACAGACGCCAGTGCTATTTGCCCTGTGTATGACAATGGGAGCGCAATAGTGACTCTTCTTACCAGAAAACAACTCTTGCTAATAGGATCAGAAACTGCATGTGATTCAACTCCATTTAGGACTGGGAAACAAACGCTAGCTCGCCTTACAAGAAACACACTCTGCTTTAGAGAAAAGAGCACTCTTCTACTCTACTGTGTTTCCTATGGGGTCCGAACAGTGAGCTTGCTCAGAACAAAAGAACTGTGTTTCCTACTCACACGGGCCATATCTAGTTCAACTCTGCTTAGGAAACTGACAAGGACAGTAGCTCCTCTTCTGTCCAATACACTGTACTTGCAAAGAACAGTAGCAAGTGTTGTTTGCACTGTGTATGGCAGTAGGAGCGCAATAGTGACTCTTCTTACCAGAAAACAACTCTTGCTCATAGGACAAGAACCTCCATGTAATTCAACTCCATTTAGGACTGGGAAACAAACGCTAGCTCACCTTACAAGAAACACAATCTGCTTTTGAGAAATGAGCACTCTTCTACTCTACTGTGTTTCCTATAGAGCCAGAACAGTGAGCTTGCTCAGAACAAAAGAACTGTGCTTTTTACACACACGGGCTATATCTAGTTCAACTCTGCTTAGAAAACTGACAAGAGCAGTAGCTCCTCTTCAGTCCTATACACTGTACTTGCTGGGAGCAGACACGAGTGCTATTTGCACTGTGTATGGCAAAGGGAGCGAAATAGTGACTCTTCTTACCAGAAAACAACTCTTGCTCCTAGGACCACAAACTGCATGGGATTCAACTCCTTTTCTGACTGGGAAACAAACACTAGCTAGCCTTACAAGAAACACACTCTGCTTTTGAGAAAAGAGCACTCTTCTACTCTACTGTGTTTCCTAAGTGGTCCGAACAGTGAGCTTGCTCAGAACAAAAGAAGTGTGCTTCCTACACACACGGGCCATATCTAGTTCAACTCTGCTTAGGAAACTGACAAGAACAGTAGTTCCTCTTCTGTCCAATACACTGTACTTGTAAAGAACAGTAGCAAGTGTTGTTTGCACTGTGTATGGCAATAGGAGCGCAATAGTGACTCTTACCAGAAAACAACTCTTGCTCGTAGGACCAGAAACTGCATGTGATTCAACTCCATTTAGGACTGGGAAACAAACGCTAGCTCACCTTACAAGAAACACACTCTGCTTCTGAGAAAAGAGCACTCTTCTACTCTTCTGTGTTTCCTATAGGGCCAGAACAGTGAGCTTGCTCCGAACAAAAGAACTGTGCTTCCTACACACACGGGCCATATCTAGTTCAACTCTGCTTAGGAAACTGACAAGAACAGTAGCTCCTCTTCAGTCCAATACACTGTACTTGCTGGGAACAGACGCGGGTGCTAATTGCAGTGTATGTGTCAATTGGAGCACAATACTGAATCTTCTTACCAGAAAACAACTCTTGCTCTTAGGACCAGAAACTGCATGGGATTCAACTCCATTTCGAACTTGTAAACAAACGCTAGCTCGCCTTACAAGAAACACACTCTGCTTTTGAGAAAAGAGCACTCTTCTACTCTACGGTGTTTCCTATGGGGTGTGAACAGTGAGCTTGCTCAGAACAAAAGAACTGTGCTTCCTACACACAGGGGCCATATCTAGTTCAACTCTGCTTAGGAAACTGACAAGAACAGTAGCTCCTCTTCAGTCCAATACACTGTAGTTGCTGGAGCAGACGTGAGTGCTATTTGCACTGTTTATGGCAAAGGGAGCACAATAGTGACTTTCCTTAACAGAAAACATCCCTTGCTCGTAGGACCAGAAACTGCATGTGATTCAACTCTATTTTGGACTGAAAAACAAACGCTAGCTCGCCTTACAAGAAACACACTCTGCTTTTGAGAAAAGAGCACTCTTCTATTCTACTGTGTTTCCTATGGGGTCCGAACAGTGAGCTTGCTCAGAACAAAAGAACTGTGCTTTCTACACACACAAGCCACATCTAGTTCAACTCTGCTTAAAAAACTGACAAGAACAGTAGCTCCTCTTCAGTCCAATACAGTGTACTTGCTGGAAACAGACGCGAGTGCTATTTGCCCTGTGTATGGCAATGGGAACAAAATAGTGACTCTTCTTACCAGAAAACAACTCTTGCTTGTAGGACCAGAAACTGCATGTGATTCAACTCCATTTAGGACTGGGAAACAAACGCTAGCTCGCCTTAGAAGAAACAATGTCTGCTTTTGAGAAAAGAGCACTCTTCTACTTTACTGTGTTTCCTATAGGGCCAGAACAGTGAGCTTGCTCAGAACAAAAGAACTGTGCTTCCTACACACACAGGCCATATCTAGTTCAACTCTGCTTAGGAAACTGACAAGAACGGTAGCTCCTCTTCAGTCCAATACACTGTACTTGCTGGGAACAGACGCGAGTGCTATTTGCCCTGAGTATGGCAATGGGAACACAATAGTGACTCTTCTTACTAGAAAACAACTCTTGCTTGTAGGACCAGAAACTGCATGTGATTCAACTCCATTTAGGATTGGGAAACAAACGCTAGCTCGCCTTAGAAGAAACACTCTCTGCTTTTGAGAAAAGAGCACTCTTCTACTTTACTGTGTTTCCTATGGGGTCTGAACAGTGTGCTTGCTCAGAACAAAAGAACTGTGTGCTTCCTACACACAGGGGCCATATCTAGTTCAACTCTGCTTAGGAAACTGACAAGAACAGTAGCTCGTCTTCAGTCCAATACACTGTACTTGCTGCGAACAAACGCGAGTGCTATTTGCACAGTGTATGGCATTGGGAGCGCAATAGTGACTCTTCTTACCAGAAAACATCTCTTGCTCGTAGGACCAAAAACTACATGTGATTCAACTCCATTTAGGACTGGGAAACAAACTCTATCTCGCCTTACAAGAAACACACTCTGCTTTTGAGAAAAGAGCACTCTTCTACTCTATTGTGTTTCCTATAGGGCCAAAACAGTGAGCTTGCTCAGAACAAAAGAAATGTGCTTCCTAAACACACGGTCATATCTAGTTCAATTCTGCTTAAAAAACTGACAGGAATAGTAGATCCTCTTCAGTCCAATACACTGTACTTGCTGGGAACAGACGCGAGTGCTATTTGCCCTGTGTATGAGAAAGGGAGCGCAATAGTGACTCTTCTTACCAGAAAACAACTCTTGCTCGTAGGACCAGAAACTGCATGGGATTCAACTCCATTTCTGACTGGGAAACAAACACTAGCTCGACTTACAAGAAACACACTCTGCTTTTGAGAAAAGGGCACTCTTCTACTCTACAGTGTTTCCTATGGGATCCGAACAGTGAGCTTGCTGAGAACAAAAGAACTGTGCTTCCTACACACACGGGCCATATCTAGTTCAATTCTGCTTAGGAAATTGACAAGAACAGTAGCTCCGATTCAGTCCAATACACTGTACTTGCTGGGAAAAGACGCAAGTGCTATTTGCAGTGTATATGCCAATGGGAGCCCAATAGTGACTCTTCTTACCAGAAAACAACTCTTGCTCGTAGGACAAGAAACTGCATGGGATTCAACTCCATTTAGGACTGGGAAACAAACGCTAGCTTGCCGTACAAGAAACACACTCTGCTTTTGAGAAAAGAGCACTCTTCTACTCTAAGGTGTTTCCTATTGGGTCCGAACAGTGAGCTTGCTCAGAACAAAAGAACTGTGTTTCCTACACACAGGGGCCATATCCAGTTCAATTCTGCTTAGCAAACTGACAAGAACAGTAGCTCATCTTCAGTCCAATACACTGTACTTGCTGCGAACAGACGTGAGTGCTATTTGCACTGTGTATGGCAATGGGAGCCCAATAGTGACTCTTCTTACCAGAAAACAACTCTTGCTCGTAGGACCAGAAACTGCATGGGATTCAACTCCTTTTAGGACTGGGAAACAAACGCTAGCTCTCCTTACAAGAAACACACTCTGCTTTTGAGAAAAGAGGACTCTTCTACTCTACAGTGTTTCCTATGGGGTCCGAACAGTGAGCTTGCTCAGAACAAAAGAACTGTGCTTCCTACACACACGGGCCATATCTAGTTCAATTCCACTGGAAACTGACAAGAACAGTAGCTCCTCTTCAGTCCAATACAGTGTACTTGCTGGAAACAGACGCGAGTGCTATTTGCCCTGTATATGGCAATGGGACCAAAATAGTGACTCTTCTTACCAGAAAACAACTCTTGCTTGTAGGACCAGAAACTGCATGTGATTCAACTCCATTTAGGACTGGGAAACAAACGCTAGCTCGCCTTAGAAGAAACACTCTCTGCTTTTGAGAAAAGAGCACTCTTCTACTTTACTGTGTTTCCTATAGGGCCAGAACAGTGAGCTTGCTCAGAACAAAAGAACTGTGCTTCCTACACACACAGGCCATATCTAGTTCAACTCTGCTTAGGAAACTGACAAGAACGATAGCTCCTCTTCAGTCCAATACACTGTACTTGCTGGGAACAGACGCGAGTGCTATTTGCCCTGAGTATGGCAATGGGAACACAATAGTGACTCTTCTTACTAGAAAACAACTCTTGCTTGTAGGACCAGAAACTGCATGTGATTCAACTCCATTTAGGACTGGGAAACAAAAGCTAGCTCGCCTTACAAGAAACACACTCTGCTTTTGAGAAAAGAGCACTCTTCTACTCTACTGTGTTTCCTATAGGGCCAAAACAGTGAGCTTGCTCAGAACAAAAGAACTGTGCTTCCTACACACACCGGCCTTATCTAGTTCAACTCTGCTTAGGAAACTGACAAGAGCAGTAGATCCTCTTCAGTCCAATACACTGTACATGTTGGGAACAGACGCCAGTGCTATTTGCCCTGTGTATGACAATGGGAGCGCAATAGTGACTCTTCTTACCAGAAAACAACTCTTGCTAATAGGATCAGAAACTGCATGTGATTCAACTCCATTTAGGACTGGGAAACAAACGCTAGCTCGCCTTACAAGAAACACACTCTGCTTTAGAGAAAAGAGCACTCTTCTACTCTACTGTGTTTCCTATGGGGTCCGAACAGTGAGCTTGCTCAGAACAAAAGAACTGTGTTTCCTACACACACGGGCCATATCTAGTTCAACTCTGCTTAGGAAACTGACAAGGACAGTAGCTCCTCTTCTGTCCAATACACTGTACTTGCAAAGAACAGTAGCAAGTGTTGTTTGCACTGTGTATGGCAGTAGGAGCGCAATAGTGACTCTTCTTACCAGAAAACAACTCTTGCTCATAGGACAAGAACCTCCATGTAATTCAACTCCATTTAGGACTGGGAAACAAACGCTAGCTCACCTTACAAGAAACACAATCTGCTTTTGAGAAATGAGCACTCTTCTACTCTACTGTGTTTCCTATAGAGCCAGAACAGTGAGCTTGCTCAGAACAAAAGAACTGTGCTTTTTACACACACGGGCTATATCTAGTTCAACTCTGCTTAGAAAACTGACAAGAGCAGTAGCTCCTCTTCAGTCCTATACACTGTACTTGCTGGGAGCAGACACGAGTGCTATTTGCACTGTGTATGGCAAAGGGAGCAAAATAGTGACTCTTCTTTCCAGAAAACAACTCTTGCTCCTAGGACCACAAACTGCATGGGATTCAACTCCTTTTCTGACTGGGAAACAAACACTAGCTAGCCTTACAAGAAACACACTCTGCTTTTGAGAAAAGAGCACTCTTCTACTCTACTGTGTTTCCTAAGTGGTCCGAACAGTGAGCTTGCTCAGAACAAAAGAAGTGTGCTTCCTACACACACGGGCCATATCTAGTTCAACTCTGCTTAGGAAACTGACAAGAACAGTAGTTCCTCTTCTGTCCAATACACTGTACTTGTAAAGAACAGTAGCAAGTGTTGTTTGCACTGTGTATGGCAATAGGAGCGCAATAGTGACTCTTACCAGAAAACAACTCTTGCTCGTAGGACCAGAAACTGCATGTGATTCAACTCCATTTAGGACTGGGAAACAAACACTAGCTCACCTTACAAGAAACACACTCTGCTTCTGAGAAAAGAGCACTCTTCTACTCTTCTGTGTTTCCTATAGGGCCAGAACAGTGAGCTTGCTCAGAACAAAAGAAATGTGCTTCCTACACAAACGGGCCATATCTAGTTCAACTCTGCTTAGGAAACTGACAAGAACAGTAGCTCCTCTTCAGTCCAATACACTGTACTTGCTGGGAACAGACGCGGGTGCTAATTGCAGTGTATGTGTCAATTGGAGCACAATACTGAATCTTCTTACCAGAAAACAACTCTTGCTCTTAGGACCAGAAACTGCATGGGATTCAACTCCATTTCGAACTTGGAAACAAATGCTAGCTCGCCTTACAAGAAACACACTCTGCTTTTGAGAAAAGAGCACTCTTCTACTCTACGGTGTTTCCTATGGGGTGTGAACAGTGAGCTTGCTCAGAACAAAAGAACTGTGCTTCCTACACACAGGGGCCATATCTAGTTCAACTCTGCTTAGGAAACTGACAAGAACAGTAGCTCCTCTTCAGTCCAATACACTGTACTTGCTGGAGCAGACGTGAGTGCTATTTGCACTGTTTATGGCAAAGGGAGCACAATAGTGACTTTCCTTAACAGAAAACATCCCTTGCTCGTAGGACCAGAAACTGCATGTGATTCAACTCTATTTTGGACTGAAAAACAAACGCTAGCTCGCCTTACAAGAAACACACTCTGCTTTTGAGAAAAGAGCACTCTTCTATTCTACTGTGTTTCCTATGGGGTCCGAACAGTGAGCTTGCTCAGAACAAAAGAACTGTGCTTTCTACACACACAAGCCACATCTAGTTCAACTCTGCTTAAAAAACTGACAAGAACAGTAGCTCTTCTTCAGTCCAATACAGTGTACTTGCTGGAAACAGACGCGAGTGCTATTTGCCCTGTGTATGGCAATGGGAACAAAATAGTGACTCTTCTTACCAGAAAACAACTCTTGCTTGTAGGACCAGAAACTGCATGTGATTCAACTCCATTTAGGACTGGGAAACAAACGCTAGCTCGCCTTAGAAGAAACACTCTCTGCTTTTGAGAAAAGAGCACTCTTCTACTTTACTGTGTTTCCTATGGGGTCTGAACAGTGTGCTTGCTCAGAACAAAAGAACTGTGTGCTTCCTACACACAGGGGCCATATCTAGTTCAACTCTGCTTAGGAAACTGACAAGAACAGTAGCTCGTCTTCAGTCCAATACACTGTACTTGCTGCGAACAAACACGAGTGCTATTTGCACAGTGTATGGAAATGGGAGCGCAATAGTGACTCTTCTTACCAGAAAACATCTCTTGCTCGTAGGACCAAAAACTACATGTGATTCAACTCCATTTAGGACTGGGAAACAAACTCTATCTCGCCTTACAAGAAACACACTCTGCTTTTGAGAAAAGAGCACTCTTCTACTCTATTGTGTTTCCTATAGTTCCAAAACAGTGAGCTTGCTCAGAACAAAAGAAATGTGCTTCCTACACACACGGTCATATCTAGTTCAATTCTGCTTAAAAAACTGACAGGAATAGTAGATCCTCTTCAGTCCAATACACTGTACTTGCTGGGAACAGACGCGAGTGCTATTTGCCCTGTGTATGAGAAAGGGAGCGCAATAGTGACTCTTCTTACCAGAAAACAACTCTTGCTCGTAGGACCAGAAACTGCATGGGATTCAACACCATTTCTGACTGGGAAACAAACACTAGCTCGACTTACAAGAAACACACTCTGCTTTTGAGAAAAGGGCACTCTTCTACTCTACAGTGTTTCCTATGGGATCCGAACAGTGAGCTTGCTGAGAACAAAAGAACTGTGCTTCCTACACACACGAGCCATATCTAGTTCAATTCTGCTTAGGAAATTGACAAGAACAGTAGCTCCGATTCAGTCCAATACACTGTACTTGCTGGGAAAAGACGCAAGTGCTATTTGCAGTGTATATGCCAATGGGAGCCCAATAGTGACTCTTCTTACCAGAAAACAACTCTTGCTCGTAGGACAAGAAACTGCATGGGATTCAACTCCATTTAGGACTGGGAAACAAACGCTAGCTTGCAGTACAAGAAAAATACTCTGCTTTTGAGAAAAGAGCACTCTTCTACTCTAAGGTGTTTCCTATTGGGTCCGAACAGTGAGCTTGCTCAGAACAAAAGAACTGTGTTTCCTACACACAGGGGCCATATCCAGTTCAATTCTGCTTAGCAAACTGACAAGAACAGTAGCTCATCTTCAGTCCAATACACTGTACTTGCTGCGAACAGACGTGAGTGCTATTTGCACTGTGTATGGCAATGGGAGCCCAATAGTGACTCTTCTTACCAGAAAACAACTCTTGCTCGTAGGACCAGAAACTGCATGGGATTCAACTCCTATTAGGACTGGGAAACAAACGCTAGGTCTCCTTACAAGAAACACACTCTGCTTTTGAGAAAAGAGGACTCTTCTACTCTACAGTGTTTCCTATGGGGTCCGAACAGTGAGCTTGCTCAGAACAAAAGAACTGTGCTTCCTACACACACGGACCATATCTAGTTCAATTCCACTGGAAACTGACAAGAACAGTAGCTCCTCTTCAGTCCAATACAGTGTACTTGCTGGAAACAGACGCGAGTGCTATTTGCCCTGTGTATGGCAATGGGAACAAAATAGTGACTCTTCTTACCAGAAAACAACTCTTGCTTGTAGGACCAGAAACTGCATGTGATTCAACTCCATTTAGGACTGGGAAACAAACGCTAGCTCGCCTTAGAAGAAACACTCTCTGCTTTTGAGAAAAGAGCACTCTTCTACTTTACTGTGTTTCCTATAGGGCCAGAACAGTGAGCTTGCTCAGAACAAAAGAACTGTGCTTCCTACACACACAGGCCATATCTAGTTCAACTCTGCTTAGGAAACTGACAAGAACGATAGCTCCTCTTCAGTCCAATACACTGTACTTGCTGGGAACAGACGCGAGTGCTATTTGCCCTGAGTATGGCAATGGGAACACAATAGTGACTCTTCTTACTAGAAAACAACTCTTGCTTGTAGGACCAGAAACTGCATGTGATTCAACTCCTTTTAGGACTGGGAAACAAAAGCTAGCTCGCCTTACAAGAAACACACTCTGCTTTTGAGAAAAGAGCACTCTTCTACTCTACTGTGTTTCCTATAGGGCCAAAACAGTGAGCTTGCTCAGAACAAAAGAACTGTGCTTCCTACACACACCGGCCATATCTAGTTCAACTCTGCTTAGGAAACTGACAAGAGCAGTAGATCCTCTTCAGTCCAATACACTGTACATGTTGGGAACAGACGCCAGTGCTATTTGCCCTGTGTATGACAATGGGAGCGCAATAGTGACTCTTCTTACCAGAAAACAACTCTTGCTAATAGGATCAGAAACTGCATGTGATTCAACTCCATTTAGGACTGGGAAACAAACGCTAGCTCGCCTTACAAGAAACACACTCTGCTTTAGAGAAAAGAGCACTCTTCTACTCTACTGTGTTTCCTATGGGGTCCGAACAGTGAGCTTGCTCAGAACAAAAGAACTGTGTTTCCTACACACACGGGCCATATCTAGTTCAACTCTGCTTAGGAAACTGACAAGGACAGTAGCTCCTCTTCTGTCCAATACACTGTACTTGCAAAGAACAGTAGCAAGTGTTGTTTGCACTGTGTATGGCAGTAGGAGCGCAATAGTGACTCTTCTTACCAGAAAACAACTCTTGCTCATAGGACAAGAACCTCCATGTAATTCAACTCCATTTAGGACTGGGAAACAAACGCTAGCTCACCTTACAAGAAACACAATCTGCTTTTGAGAAATGAGCACTCTTCTACTCTACTGTGTTTCCTATAGAGCCAGAACAGTGAGCTTGCTCAGAACAAAAGAACTGTGCTTTTTACACACACGGGCTATATCTAGTTCAACTCTGCTTAGAAAACTGACAAGGGCAGTAGCTCCTCTTCAGTCCTATACACTGTACTTGCTGGGAGCAGACACGAGTGCTATTTGCACTGTGTATGGCAAAGGGAGCAAAATAGTGACTCTTCTTACCAGAAAACAACTCTTGCTCCTAGGACCACAAACTGCATGGGATTCAACTCCTTTTCTGACTGGGAAACAAACACTAGCTAGCCTTACAAGAAACACACTCTGCTTTTGAGAAAAGAGCACTCTTCTACTCTACTGTGTTTCCTATGTGGTCCGAACAGTGAGCTTGCTCAGAACAAAAGAAGTGTGCTTCCTACACACACGGGCCATATCTAGTTCAACTCTGCTTAGGAAACTGACAAGAACAGTAGTTCCTCTTCTGTCCAATACACTGTACTTGTAAAGAACAGTAGCAAGTGTTGTTTGCACTGTGTATGGCAATAGGAGCGCAATAGTGACTCTTACCAGAAAACAACTCTTGCTCGTAGGACCAGAAACTGCATGTGATTCAACTCCATTTAGGACTGGGAAACAAACGCTAGCTCACCTTACAAGAAACACACTCTGCTTCTGAGAAAAGAGCACTCTTCTACTCTTCTGTGTTTCCTATAGGGCCAGAACAGTGAGCTTGCTCAGAACAAAAGAACTGTGCTTCCTACACAAACGGGCCATATCTAGTTCAACTCTGCTTAGGAAACTGACAAGAACAGTAGCTCCTCTTCAGTCCAATACACTGTACTTGCTGGGAACAGACGCGGGTGCTAATTGCAGTGTATGTGTCAATTGGAGCACAATACTGAATCTTCTTACCAGAAAACAACTCTTGCTCTTAGGACCAGAAACTGCATGGGATTCAACTCCGTTTCGAACTTGGAAACAAATGCTAGCTCGCCTTACAAGAAACACACTCTGCTTTTGAGAAAAGAGCACTCTTCTACTCTACGGTGTTTCCTATGGGGTGTGAACAGTGAGCTTGCTCAGAACAAAAGAACTGTGCTTCCTACACACAGGGGCCATATCTAGTTCAACTCTGCTTAGGAAACTGACAAGAACAGTAGCTCCTCTTCAGTCCAATACACTGTACTTGCTGGAGCAGACGTGAGTGCTATTTGCACTGTTTATGGCAAAGGGAGCACAATAGTGACTTTCCTTAACAGAAAACATCCCTTGCTCGGAGGACCAGAAACTGCATGTGATTCAACTCTATTTTGGACTGAAAAACAAACGCTAGCTCGCCTTACAAGAAACACACTCTGCTTTTGAGAAAAGAGCACTCTTCTATTCTACTGTGTTTCCTATGGGGTCCGAACAGTGAGCTTGCTCAGAACAAAAGAACTGTGCTTTCTACACACACAAGCCACATCTAGTTCAACTCTGCTTAAAAAACTGACAAGAACAGTAGCTCTTCTTCAGTCCAATACAGTGTACTTGCTGGAAACAGACGCGAGTGCTATTTGCCCTGTGTATGGCAATGGGAACAAAATAGTGACTCTTCTTACCAGAAAACAACTCTTGCTTGTAGGACCAGAAACTGCATGTGATTCAACTCCATTTAGGACTGGGAAACAAACGCTAGCTCGCCTTAGAAGAAACAATGTCTGCTTTTGAGAAAAGAGCACTCTTCTACTTTACTGTGTTTCCTATAGGGCCAGAACAGTGAGCTTGCTCAGAACAAAAGAACTGTGCTTCCTACACACACAGGCCATATCTAGTTCAACTCTGCTTAGGAAACTGACAAGAACGGTAGCTCCTCTTCAGTCCAATACACTGTACTTGCTGGGAACAGACGCGAGTGCTATTTGCCCTGAGTATGGCAATGGGAACACAATAGTGACTCTTCTTACTAGAAAACAACTCTTGCTTGTAGGACCAGAAACTGCATGTGATTCAACTCCATTTAGGACTGGGAAACAAACGCTAGCTCGCCTTAGAAGAAACACTCTCTGCTTTTGAGAAAAGAGCACTCTTCTACTTTACTGTGTTTCCTATGGGGTCTGAACAGTGTGCTTGCTCAGAACAAAAGAACTGTGTGCTTCCTACACACAGGGGCCATATCTAGTTCAACTCTGCTTAGGAAACTGACAAGAACAGTAGCTCGTCTTCAGTCCAATACACTGTACTTGCTGCGAACAAACGCGAGTGCTATTTGCACAGTGTATGGCAATGGGAGCGCAATAGTGACTCTTCTTACCAGAAAACATCTCTTGCTCGTAGGACCAAAAACTACATGTGATTCAACTCCATTTAGGACTGGGAAACAAACTCTATCTCGCCTTACAAGAAACACACTCTGCTTTTGAGAAAAGAGCACTCTTCTACTCTATTGTGTTTCCTATAGGGCCAAAACAGTGAGCTTGCTCAGAACAAAAGAAATGTGCTTCCTACACACACGGTCATATCTAGTTCAATTCTGCTTAAAAAACTGACAGGAATAGTAGATCCTCTTCAGTCCAATACACTGTACTTGCTGGGAACAGACGCGAGTGCTATTTGCCCTGTGTATGAGAAAGGGAGCGCAATAGTGACTCTTCTTACCAGAAAACAACTCTTGCTCGTAGGACCAGAAACTGCATGGGATTCAACTCCATTTCTGACTGGGAAACAAACACTAGCTCGACTTACAAGAAACACACTCTGCTTTTGAGAAAAGGGCACTCTTCTACTCTACAGTGTTTCCTATGGGATCCGAACAGTGAGCTTGCTGAGAACAAAAGAACTGTGCTTCCTACACACATGGGCCATATCTAGTTCAATTCTGCTTAGGAAATTGACAAGAACAGTAGCTCCGATTCAGTCCAATACACTGTACTTGCTGGGAAAAGACGCAAGTGCTATTTGCAGTGTATATGCCAATGGGAGCCCAATAGTGACTCTTCTTACCAGAAAACAACTCTTGCTCGTAGGACAAGAAACTGCATGGGATTCAACTCCATTTAGGACTGGGAAACAAACGCTAGCTTGCCGTACAAGAAAAACACTCTGCTTTTGAGAAAAGAGCACTCTTCTACTCTAAGGTGTTTCCTATTGGGTCCGAACAGTGAGCTTGCTCAGAACAAAAGAACTGTGTTTCCTACACACAGGGGCCATATCCAGTTCAATTCTGCTTAGCAAACTGACAAGAACAGTAGCTCATCTTCAGTCCAATACACTGTACTTGCTGCGAACAGACGTGAGTGCTATTTGCACTGTGTATGGCAATGGGAGCCCAATAGTGACTCTTCTTACCAGAAAACAACTCTTGCTCGTAGGACCAGAAACTGCATGGGATTCAACTCCTTTTAGGACTGGGAAACAAACGCTAGCTCTCCTTACAAGAAACACACTCTGCTTTTGAGAAAAGAGGACTCTTCTACTCTACAGTGTTTCCTATGGGGTCCGAACAGTGAGCTTGCTCAGAACAAAAGAACTGTGCTTCCTACACACACGGGCCATATCTAGTTCAATTCCACTGGAAACTGACAAGAACAGTAGCTCCTCTTCAGTCCAATACAGTGTACTTGCTGGAAACAGACGCGAGTGCTATTTGCCCTGTGTATGGCAATGGGAACAAAATAGTGACTCTTCTTACCAGAAAACAACTCTTGCTTGTAGGACCAGAAACTGCATGTAATTCCACTCCATTTAGGACTGGGAAACAAACGCTAGCTCGCCTTAGAAGAAACACTCTCTGCTTTTGAGAAAAGAGCACTCTTCTACTTTACTGTGTTTCCAAAGGGCCAGAACAGTGAGCTTGCTCAGAACAAAAGAACTGTGCTTCCTACACACACAGGCCATATCTAGTTCAACTCTGCTTAGGAAACTGACAAGAACGGTAGCTCCTCTTCAGTCCAATACACTGTACTTGCTGGGAACAGACGCGAGTGCTATTTGCCCTGAGTATGGCAATGGGAACACAATAGTGACTCTTCTTACTAGAAAACAACTCTTGCTTGTAGGACCAGAAACTGCATGTGATTCAACTCCATTTAGGACTGGGAAACAAAAGCTAGCTCGCCTTACAAGAAACACACTCTGCTTTTGAGAAAAGAGCACTCTTCTACTCTACTGTGTTTCCTATAGGGCCAAAACAGTGAGCTTGCTCAGAACAAAAGAACTGTGCTTCCTACCCACACCGGCCATATCTAGTTCAACTCTGCTTAGGAAACTGACAAGAGCAGTAGATCCTCTTCAGTCCAATACACTGTACATGTTGGGAACAGACGCCAGTGCTATTTGCCCTGTGTATGACAATGGGAGCGCAATAGTGACTCTTCTTACCAGAAAACAACTCTTGCTAATAGGATCAGAAACTGCATGTGATTCAACTCCATTTAGGACTGGGAAACAAACGCTAGCTCGCCTTACAAGAAACACACTCTGCTTTAGAGAAAAGAGCACTCTTCTACTCTACTGTGTTTCCTATGGGGTCCGAACAGTGAGCTTGCTCAGAACAAAAGAACTGTGTTTCCTACACACACGGGCCATATCTAGTTCAACTCTGCTTAGGAAACTGACAAGGACAGTAGCTCCTCTTCTGTCCAATACACTGTACTTGCAAAGAACAGTAGCAAGTGTTGTTTGCACTGTGTATGGCAGTAGGAGCGCAATAGTGACTCTTCTTACCAGAAAACAACTCTTGCTCATAGGACAAGAACCTCCATGTAATTCAACTCCATTTAGGACTGGGAAACAAACGCTAGCTCACCTTACAAGAAACACAATCTGCTTTTGAGAAATGAGCACTCTTCTACTCTACTGTGTTTCCTATAGAGCCAGAACAGTGAGCTTGCTCAGAACAAAAGAACTGTGCTTCCTACACACACGGGCTATATCTAGTTCAACTCTGCTTAGAAAACTGACAAGAGCAGTAGCTCCTCTTCAGTCCTATACACTGTACTTGCTGGGAGCAGACACGAGTGCTATTTGCACTGTGTATGGCAAAGGGAGCGAAATAGTGACTCTTCTTACCAGAAAACAACTCTTGCTCCTAGGACCACAAACTGCATGGGATTCAACTCCTTTTCTGACTGGGAAACAAACACTAGCTAGCCTTACAAGAAACACACTCTGCTTTTGAGAAAAGAGCACTCGTCTACTCTACTGTGTTTCCTATGTGGTCCGAACAGTGAGCTTGCTCAGAACAAAAGAAGTGTGCTTCCTACACACACGGGCCATATCTAGTTCAACTCTGCTTAGGAAACTGACAAGAACAGTAGTTCCTCTTCTGTCCAATACACTGTACTTGTAAAGAACAGTAGCAAGTGTTGTTTGCACTGTGTATGGCAATAGGAGCGCAATAGTGACTCTTACCAGAAAACAACTCTTGCTCGTAGGACCAGAAACTGCATGTGATTCAACTCCATTTAGGACTGGGAAACAAACGCTAGCTCACCTTACAAGAAACACACTCTGCTTCTGAGAAAAGAGCACTCTTCTACTCTTCTGTGTTTCCTATAGGGCCAGAACAGTGAGCTTGCTCCGAACAAAAGAACTGAGCTTCCTACACACACGAGCCATATCTAGTTCAACTCTGCTCTGGAAACTGACAAGAACAGTAGCTCCTCTTCAGTCCAATACACTGTGCTTGCTGGGAACAGACGTGAGTGCTATTTTCACTGTTTATCGCAAAGGGAGCACAATAGTGACTTTCCTTACCAGAATACATCCCTTGCTCGTAGGACCAGAAACTGCATGTGATTCAACTCCATTTTGGACTGGGAAACAAACGCTAGCTCGCCTTACAAGAAACACACTCTGCTTTTGAGAAAAGAGCACTCTTCTATTCTACTGTGTTTCCTATGGGTTCCGAACAGTGAGCTTGCTCAGAACAAAAGAACTGTGCTTCCTACACACACGGGCCATATCTAGTTCAACTCTGCTTAGGAAACTGACAAGAACAGTAGTTCCTCTTCTGTCCAATACACTGTACTTGTAAAGAACAGTAGCAAGTGTTGTTTGCACTGTGTATGGCAATAGGAGCGCAATAGTGACTCTTACCAGAAAACAACTCTTGCTCGTAGGACCAGAAACTGCATGTGATTCAACTCCATTTAGGACTGGGAAACCAACGCTAGCTCACCTTACAAGAAACACACTCTGCTTCTGAGAAAAGAGCACTCTTCTACTCTTCTGTGTTTCCTATAGGGCCAGAACAGTGAGCTTGCTCAGAACAAAAGAACTGTGCTTCCTACACACACGAGCCATATCTAGTTCAACTCTGCTTAGGAAACTGACAAGAACAGTAGCTCCTCTTCAGTCCAATACACTGTACTTGCTGGGAACAGACGTGAGTGCTATTTTCACTGTTTATCGCAAAGGGAGCACAATAGTGACTTTCCTTACCAGAATACATCCCTTGCTTGTAGGACCAGAAACTGCATGTGATTCAACTCCATTTAGGACTGGGAAACAAATGCTAGCTCGCCTTACAAGAAACACACTCTGCTTTTGAGAAAAGGGCACTCTTCTACTCTACTGTGTTTCCCATAGGGCCAGAACAGTGAGCTTGCTCAGAACAAAAGAACTGTGCTTCCTACACACACCGGCCTTATCTAGTTCAACTCTGCCTCGGAAACTGACAAGAACAGTAGATCCTCTTCAGTCCAATACACTGTACATGCTGGGAACAGACGCCAGTGCTATTTGCCCTGTGTATGACAATGGGAGCGCAATAGTGACTCTTCTTATCAGAAAACAACTCTTGCTCCTAGGATCAGAAACTGCATGTGATTCAACTCCATTTAGGACTTGGAAACAAACGCTAGCTCGTCTTACAAGAAACACACTCTACTTTTGAGAAAAGAGCACTCTTCTACTCTACTGTGTTTCCTATGGGGTCCAAACAGTGAGCTTGCTCAGAACTAAAGAACTGTGCTGCCTACACACACGGGCCATATCTAGTTCAACTCTGCTTAGGAAACTGACAAGAACAGAAGCTCCTCTTCTGTCCAATACACTGAACTTGAAAAGAACAGTAGCAAGTGTTGTTTGCACTGTGTATGGCAATAGAAGCGCAATAGTGACTCTTTTTACCAGAAAACAACTCTTGCTCATAGGACAAGAAACTGCATGTAATTCAACTCCATTTAGGACTGGGGAAAAAAAGCTAGCTCACCTTACAAGAAACGCACTCTGCTTCTGAGAAAAGAGCACTCTTCTACTCTTCTGTGTTTCCTATAGGGCCAGAACAGTGTGCTTGCTCAGAACAAAAGAACACTGCTTCCTACACACAGGGGCTATATCTTGTTCAACTCTGCTTAGGAAACTGACAAGAACAGTAGCTCCTCTTCAGTCCAATACACTGTACTTGCTGGGAGCAGACGCGAGTGCTATTTGCACTGTGTATGGCAAAGGGAGCGAAATAGTGACTCTTCTTCCCAGAAAACAACTATTGCTCGTAGGACCAGAAACTGCATGGGATTCAACTCCGTTTCTGACTGGGAAACAAACACTAGCTAGCCTTACAAGAAACACACTCTGCTTTTGAGAAAAGAGCACTCTTCTACTCTTCTGTGTTTACTATGCGGTCCGAAAATTGAGCTTGCTCAGAACAAAAGAACTGTGCTTCACACACACGGGCCATATCTAGTTCAACTCTGCTTAGGAAACTGACAAGAACAGTAGCTCCTCTTCAGTCCAATACACTGTACTTGCTCGGAACAGACGTGAGGGCTATTTGCACTGTTTATCGCAAAGGGAGCACAATAGTGACTTTCCTTACAAGAATACATCCCTTGCTCGTAGGACCAGAAACTGCATGTGATTCAACTCCATTTTGGACTGGGAAACAAACGCTAGCTCGCTTTACAAGAAACACACTCTGCTTTTGAGAAAAGAGCACTCTTCTATTCTACTGTGTTTCCTATGGGGTCCGAACAGTGAGCTTGCTCAGAACAAAAGAACTGTGCTTCCTTCACACACGGGCCATATCTTGTTCAACTCTGCTTAGGAAACTGACAAGAACAGTATATCCTCTTCAGTCAGATACACTTTACATGCTGGGAACAGACGCCAGTGCTATTTGCCCCTTGTATGTCAATGGGAGCACAATAGTGACTCTTCTTACCAGAAAACAACTCTTGCTCATAGGACCAGAAAATGCATGTGATTCAACTCCATTTAGGACTGGGAAACAAACGCTAGCTCGCTTTACAAGAAACACACTCTGCTTTTGAGAAAAGAGCACTCTTCTATTCTACTGTGTTTCCTATGGGGTCCGAACAGTGAGCTTGCTCAGAACAAAAGAACTGTGCTTCCTTCACACACGGGCCATATCTAGTTCAACTCTGCTTAGGAAACTGACAAGAACAGTAGATCCTCTTCAGTCCAATACACTTTACATGCTGGGAACAGACGCCAGTGCTATTTGCCCCTTGTATGACAATGGGAGCACAATAGTGACTCTTCTTACCATAATACAACTCTTGCTCGTAGGACCAGAAACTGCATGTGATTGAACTCCATTTAGGACTGGGAAACAAACGCTAGCTCGCCTTAGAAGAAACACATTCTGCTTTTGAGAAAAGAGCACTCTTCTACTCTACTGTGTTTCCTATAGGGCCAGAAGAATGAGCTTGCTCAGAACAAAAGAAGTGTACTTCCTACACACAAGCGCCATATCTAGTTCAACTTTGCTTAGGAAACTGACAAGAACAGTAGATCCTCTTCAGTCCAATACACTGTACATCCTGGGAACAGACGCCAGTGCTATTTGCCCTGTGTATGACAATGGGAGCGCAATAGTGACTCTTCTTACTAGAAAACAACTCTTGCTTGTAGGACAAGAAACTGCATGTGATTCAACTCCATTTAGGACTGGGAAACAAAAGCTAGCTCGCCTTACAAGAAACACACTCTGCTTTTGAGAAAGGAGCACTCTTCTACTCTACTGTGTTTCCCATAGGGCCAGAACAGTGAGCTTGCTCAGAACAAAAGAACTGTGCTTCCTACACACACCAGCCATATCTAGTTCAACTCTGCTTAGCAAACTGACAAGAACAGTAGAGCCTCTTCAGTCCAATACACTGTACATGCTGGGAACAGACGCCAGTGCTATTTGCCCTGTGTATGACAATGGGAGCGCAATAGTGACTCTTCTTACCAGAAAACAACTCTTGCTCCTAGGATCAGAAACTGCATGTGATTCAACTCCATTTAGGACTGGGAAACAAACGCTAGCTCGCCTTACAGGAAACACACTCTGCTTTTGAGAAAAGAGCACTCTTCTACTCTACTGTGTTTCCTATGGGGTCCGAACAGTGAGCTTGCTCAGAACAAAAGAAGTGTGCTTCCTACACACACGGGCCATATCTAGTTCAACTCTGCTTAGGAAACTGACAAGGACAGTAGCTCCTCTTCTGTCCAATACACTGTACTTGCAAAGAACAGTAGCAAGTGTTGTCTGCACTGTGTATGGCAATAGGAGCGCAATAGTGACTCTTCTTACCAGAAAGCAACTCTTGCTCATAGGACAAGAAACTGCATGTAATTCAACTACATTTAGGACTGGGAAACAAACGCTAGCTCACCTTACAAGAAACACACTCTGCTTTTGAGAAAAGAGCACTCTTCTACTTTACTGTGTTTCCTTTAGGGCCAGAACAGTGAGCTTGCTCAAAACAAAAGAACTGTGCTTCCTACACACACGGGCTATATCTAGTTCAACTCTGCTTAGGAAACTGACAAGAACAGTAGCTCCTCTTCAGTCCAATACACTGTACTTGCTGGGAGTAGACGCGAGTGCTATTTGCACTGTGTATGGCAAAGAAAGCGAAATAGTGACTCTTCTTTCCAGAAAACAATTCTTGCTTGTAGAATCAGAAACTGCACGGGATTCAACTCCGTTTCTGACTGGGAAACAAACACTAGCTAGCCTTACAAGAAACACACTCTGCTTTTGAGAAAAGAGCACTCTTCTACTCTACTGTGTTTACTATGGGGTCCGAAAATTTAGCTTGCTCAGAACAAAAGAACTGTGCTTCACACACACGGGCCATATCTAGTTCAACTCTGCTTAGGAAACTGACAAGAACAGTAGCTCCTCTTCTGTCCAATACACTCTACTTGGTGGGAACAGACACGAGTGCTATTTGCACTGTGTATGGCAATGGTAGAAAAATAATGACTCTTCTTACTAGAAATGAACTCTTGCTCGTAGGACCAGAAACTGCATGTGATTCAACTCCATTTAGGACTGGGAAACAAACGCTAGCTCACCTTACAAGAACCACACTCTGCTTCTGAGAAAAGAGCACTCTTCTACTCTTCTGTGTTTCCTATACGGCCAGAACAGTGAGCTTGCTCAGAACAAAAGAACTGTGCTTCCTACACACACGAGCCATATCTAGTTCAACTCTGCTTAGGAACCTGACAAGAACAGCAGCTCCTCTTCAGTCTAGTATACTGTACTTGCTGGGAACAGACGTGAGTGCTATTTGCACTGTTATTCGCAAAGGGAGCACAATAGTGACTTTCCTTACCAGAATACATCCCTTGCTCGTAGGACCAGAAACTGCATGTAATTCAACTCCATTTTGTACTGAGAAACAAATGCTAGCTCGCCTTACAAGAAACACACTCTGCTTTTGAGAAAAGAGCACTCTTCTACTCTACTGTGTTTCCTATAGTGCCAGAACAGTGAGCTTGCTCAGAACAAAAGAACTGTGCTTCCTACAAACACGGGCCATATCTAGTTCAACTCTGCTTAGGAAACTGACAGGAGCAGTAGATCATCTTCAGTCCAATACACTGTATTTGCTGGGAACAGACGCGAGTGCTATTTGCCCTGTGTATGACAATGGGAGCACAATAGTGACTCTTCTTACCAGAAAACAACTCTTGTTCGTAGGACCAGAAACTGCATGTGACTCAACTAGATTTAGTACGGGAAAAAAACGCTAGCTCACCTTAGAAGAAACACTCTCTGCTTTTGAGAAAAGAGCACTTTTCTACTCTACTGTGTTTCCTATAGGGCCAAAATAGTGAGCTTGCTCAGAACAAAAGAACTGTGCATCCTACAAACACTGGCTATATCTAGTTCAATTCTGCTTAGGAAACTGACAAGAACAGTTGGTCCACTTCAGTCCAATACACTGTACTTGCTGGGAACAGACGCCAGTGCTATTTGCCCTGTGTATGACAATGGGAGCGCAATAGTGACTCTTCTTACCAGAAAACAACTCTTGCTCGTAGAACCAGAAACTGCATGTGATTGAACTCCATTTAGGACTGGGAAACAAATGCTAGCTCGCCTTACAAGAAACACACTCTGCTTTTGAGAAAAGAGCACTCTTCTACTCTACTCTGTTTCCTATGGGTTCGATCAGTGAGCTTACAGTACAAAAGAACTGGGCTTCCTACACACACGGGCCATATCTAGTTCAACTCTGCTTAGGAAACTGACAAGAACAGTAGCTCCTCTTCAGTCCAATACACTGTACGTGATGGAAACAGACGCGAGTCCTCTTTGCACTGTGTGTGGCAATGGGAGCGCAATAGTGACTTTCCTTACCAGAAAACAACTCTAGCTCGTAGGACCAAAAACTGCATGTGATTGAACTCAATTTAGGACCAGGAAACAAACGCTAGCTCGCCTTACAAGAAACACACTCTGCTTTTGAGAAAAGAGCACTCTTCTACTCTACTGTGTTTCCTATAGGGCCAAAAGAGTGAGCTTGCTCATAACAAAAGAACTGTGCTTCCTACACACATGGCCATATCTAGTTCAATTCTGCTTAGGAAACTGACAAGAACAGTAGCTCCTCTTCAGTCCAATACACTGTACATGCTGGGAACAGACGCCAGTGCTATTTGCCCTGTGTATGACAATGGGAGTGCAATAGTGACTCTTCTTACCAGAAAACAACTCTTGCGCGTAGGACCTGAAACTGCATCTGATTCAACTCCATTTAGGACTGGGAAACAAATGCTAGCTCGCCTTACAAGAAACACACTCTGCTTCTCAGAAAAGAGCACTCTTCTACTATACTGTGTTTCCTATAGGGCCAGAATAGTGAGCTTGCTCAGAACAAAAGAACTGTGCTTCCTACACACACGGGACATATCTAGTTTAACTCCGCTTAGGAAACTGACAAGAAGAGTAGCTACTCTTCAGTCCAATACACTGTACTAGCTGGGAACAACGCGAAAGCTATTTGCACTGTATGTAGCAATGGGAGGGCAATAGTGACTCTTCTTACCAGTTAACATCTCTTGCTCGTAGGACCAGAAAATGCACGGGATTCAACTCCATTTCAGACTGGAAAACAAGCACCAGTTCGCCTTACAAGAAACACACTCTGCTTTGAGAAAAGAGCTCTCTTCTACTCTACTGTGTTTCCTATGGGGTCCGAAGAGTCAGCTTGCTCAGAACAAAAGAACTTTGCTTCTTACACACAGGGGCCATATCTAGTTCAACTCTGCTTAGGAAACTGACAAGAACAGTAGCTCCTCTTCAGTCCAATACACTGTACTTGATGGGAACAGAGGCGAGTGCTATTTGCACTGTGTATGGCAATGGGAGCGCAATAGTGACTTTCCTTACCAGAAAACAACTCTTGCTCGTAGGATCAAAAACTGCATGTGATTCAACTCCATTTAGGACTGGGAAACTAACGCTAGCTCGCCTTACAAGAAACACACTCTGCTTTTGAGAAAAGATCACTCTTCTACTCTACTGTGTTTTCTATAGGGCCAGAACAGTGAGCTTGCTCAGAACAAAAGAACTGTGCTTCCTACACACATGGCCATATCTAGTTCAATTCTGCTTAGGAAACTGACAAGAACAGTAGACCCTTTTCAGTCCAATAAACTGTACATGCTGAGAAGAGACGCCAGTGCAATTTGCCTTGTGTATGACAATGGGAGCACAATAGTGACTCTTTTTAATAGAAAACAACTCTTGCTCGTAGAACCAGAAACTGCATGTGATTCAACTCCATTTAGGACTGGGAAACAAATGCTAGCTCGCATTACAAGAAACACACTCTGTTTTTGAGAAAAGGGCACTCTTCTACTCTACTGTGTTTCCTAAGGGTTCGATCAGTGAGCTTACAGTAGAAATGAACTGTGCTTCCTACACACACGGGCCATATCTAGTTCAACTCTGCTTAGGAAACTGAAAAGAACAGTAGCTCCTCTTCAGTCCAATACACTGTACTTGATGGGAACAGACGCGAGTCCTCTTTGCACTGTGTGTGGCAATGGGAGCACAATAGTGACTTTCCTTACCAGAAAACAACTCTTGCTCGTAGGATCAAAAACTGCATGTGATTCAACTCCATTTAGGACTGGGAAACAAATGCTAGCTCCCCTTACAAGAAACACACTCTGCTTTTGAGAAAAGATCACTCTTCTACTCTACGGTATTTCCTATAGGGTCAGAACAGTGAGCTTACTCAGAACAAAAGAACTGTGCTTCCTACACACATGGCCATATCTAGTTCAATTCTGCTGAGGAAACGAACAAGAGCAGTAGATCCTCTTCAGTCCAATACACTGTACATACTGGGAACAGATGCCAGTGCTATTTGCCCTGTGTATGACAATGGGAGCTCAACAGACACTCTTCTTACCAGAAAACAACTCTTGCTCGTAGGACCAGAAACTGCATGTGATTCAACTCAATTTAGGACTGGGAAACAAATGCTAGCTCGCCTTATAAGAAACACACTCTGCTTTTGATAAAAGACCACTCTCCTAATCTACTGTGTTTACTATGGGTTCGAACAGTGAGCTTGCTCAGAACAAAAGAACTGTGCTTCCTACACACACGGGCCATATCTAGTTTAACTCCGCTTAGGAAACTGACAAGAACAGTAGCTCCTCTTCAGTCCAATACACTGTACTTGCTGGGAACAGAGGCGAGTGCTATTTGCACTGTATATGGCAATGGGAGCGCAATAGTGACTCTTCTTACCAGTTAACATCTCTTGCTCGTAGGAACAGAAACTGCATGGGATTCAACTCCATTTCAGACTGGGAAACAAGCACTAGTTCGCCTTACAAGAAACACACTCTGCTTTTGAGAAAAGTGGACTCTTCTACTCTACTGTGTTTCCTATGGTGTCCGAACAGTCAGTTTGCTCAGAACAAAAGAACTGTGCTTCCTACACACAGGGGCCATATCTAGTTCAACTCTGCTTAGGAAACTGACAAGAACAGTAGCTCCTCTTCAGTCCAATACACTGTACTTGATGGGAGCAGACGCGAGTCCTCTTTGCACTGTGTGTGGCAATGGGAGCGCAATAGTGACTTTCCTTACCAGAAAACAACTCTAGCTCGTAGGACCAAAAACTGCATGTGATTGAACTCAATTTAGGACTGGGAAACAAACGCTAGCTCGCCTTACAAGAAACACACTCTGCTTTTGAGAAAAGAGCACTCTTCTACTCTACTGTGTTTCCTATATGGCCAAAAGAGTGAGCTTGCTCATAACAAAAGAACTGTGCTTCCTACACACACGGCCATATCTAGTTCAATTCTGCTTAGGAAACTGACAAGAACAGTAGCTCCTCTTCAGTCCAATACACTGTACATGCTGGGAACAGACGCCAGTGCTATTTGCCCTGTGTATGACAATGGGAGTGCAATAGTGACTCTTCTTACCAGAAAACAACTCTTGCTCGTAGGATCTGAAACTGCATCTGATTCAACTCCATTTAGGACTGGGAAACAAATGCTAGCTCGCCTTACAAGAAACACACTCTGCTTCTCAGAAAAGAGCACTCTTCTACTATACTGTGTTTCCTATAGGGCCAGAATAGTGAGCTTGCTCAGAACAAAAGAACTGTGCTTCCTACACACACGGGACATATCTAGTTTAACTCCGCTTAGGAAACTGACAAGAACAGTAGCTCCTCTTCAGTCCAATACACTGTACTTGCTGGGAACAACGCGAGAGCTATTTGCACTGTATGTAGCAATGGGAGGGCAATAGTGACTCTTCTTACCAGTTAACATCTCTTGCTCGTAGGACCAGAAACTGCATGGGATTCAACTCCATTTCAGACTGGAAAACAAGCACTAGTTCGCCTTACAAGAAACACACTCTGCTTTTGAGAAGAGTGGACTCTTCTACTCTACTGTGTTTCCTATGATGTCCGAACAGTCAGTTTGCTTAGAACAAAAGAAATGTGCTTCCTACACACAGGGGCCATATCTAGTTCAACTCTGCTTAGGAAACTGACAAGAACAGTAGCTCCTCTTCAGTCCAATACAATGTACTTGATGGGAGCAGACGCGAGTCCTCTTTGCACTGTGTGTGGCAATGGGAGCGCAATAGTGACTTTCCTTACTAGAAAACAACTCTAGCTCGTAGGACCAAAAACTGCATGTGATTGAACTCAATTTAGGACTGGGAAACAAACGCTAGCTCGCCTTACAAGAAACACACTCTGCTTTTGAGAAAAGAGCACTCTTCTACTCTACTGTGTTTCCTATATGGCCAAAAGAGTGAGCTTGCTCATAACAAAAGAACTGTGCTTCCTACACACACGGCCATATCTAGTTCAATTCTGCTTAGGAAACTGACAAGAACAGTAGCTCCTCTTCAGTCCAATACACTGTACATGCTGGGAACAGACGCCAGTGCTATTTGCCCTGTGTATGACAATGGGAGTGCAATAGTGACTCTTCTTACCAGAAATAAACTCTTGCTCGTAGGATCTGAAACTGCATCTGATTCAACTCCATTTAGGACTGGGAAACAAATGCTAGCTCGCCTTACAAGAAACACACTCTGCTTCTCAGAAAAGAGCACTCTTCTACTATACTGTGTTTCCTATAGGGCAAGAATAGTGAGCTTGCTCAGAACAAAAGAACTGTGCTTCCTACACACACGGGACATATCTAGTTTAACTCCGCTTAGGAAACTGACAAGAACAGTAGCTCCTCTTCAGTCCAATACACTGTACTTGCTGGGAACAACGCGAGAGCTATTTGCAATGTATGTAGAAATGGGAGGGCAATAATGACTCTTCTTACCAGTTAACATCTCTTGCTTGTAGGACCAGAAACTGCATGGGATTCAACTCCATTTCAGACTGGAAAACAAGCACTAGTTCGCCTTACAAGAAACACACTCTGCTTTGAGAAAAGAGCTCTCTTCTACTCTACTGTGTTTCCTAAGGGTTCCGAAGAGTCAGCTTGCTCAGAAAAAAAGAACTTTGCTTCTTACACACAGGGGCCATATCTAGTTCAACTCTGCTTAGGAAACTGACAAGAACAGTAGCTCCTCTTCAGTCCAATACACTGTACTTGATGGGAACAGAGGCGAGTGCTATTTGCACTGTGTATGGCAATGGGAGCGCAATAGTGACTTTCCTTACCAGAAAACAACTCTTGCTCGTAGGATCAAAAACTGCATGTGATTCAACTCCATTTAGGACTGGGAAACTAATGCTAGCTCGCCTTACAAGAAACACACTCTGCTTTTGAGAAAAGATCACTCTTCTACTCTACTGTGTTTTCTATAGGGCCAGAACAGTGAGCTTGCTCAGAAGAAAAGAACTGTGCTTCCTACACACATGGCCATATCTAGTTCAATTCTGCTTAGGAAACTGACAAGAACAGTAGACCCTTTTCAGTCCAATAAACTGTACATGCTGAGAAGAGACGCCAGTGCAATTTGCCCTGTGTATGACAATGGGAGCACAATAGTGACTCTTTTTAATAGAAAACAACTCTTGCTCATAGAACCAGAAACTGCATGTGATTCAACTCCATTTAGGACTGGGAAACAAATGCTAGCTCGCCTTACAAGAAACACACTCTGTTTTTGAGAAAAGGGCACTCTTCTACTCTACTGTGTTTCCTAAGGGTTCGATCAGTGAGCTTACAGTAGAAATGAACTGTGCTTCCTACACACACGGGCCATATCTAGTTCAACTCTGCTTAGGAAACTGACAAGAACAGTAGCTCCTCTTCAGTCCAATACACTGTACTTGATGGGAGCAGACGCGAGTCCTCTTTGCACTGTGTGTGGCAATGGGAGCGCAATAGTGACTTTCCTTACCAGAAAACAACTCCAGCTCGTAGGAGCAAAAACTGCATGTGATTTAACTCAATTTAGGACTGGGAAACAAACGCTAGCTCGCCTTACAAGAAACACACTCTGCTTTTGAGAAAAGAGCACTCTTCTACTCTACTGTGTTTCCCATATGGCCAAAAGAGTGAGCTTGCTCATAACAAAAGAACTGTGCTTCCTACACACACGGCCATATCTAGTTCAATTCTGCTTAGGAAACTGACAAGAACAGTAGCTCCTCTTCATTCCAATACACTGTACATGCTGGGAACAGACGCCAGTGCTATTTGCCCTGTGTATGACAATGGGAGTGCAATAGTGACTCTTCTTACCAGAAAACAACTCTTGCTCTTAGGATCTGAAACTGCATCTGATTCAACTCCATTTAGGACTGGGAAACAAATGCTAGCTCGCCTTACAAGAAACACACTCTGCTTCTCAGAAAAGAGCACTCTTCTACTATACTGTGTTTCCTATAGGGCCAGAATAGTGAGCTTGCTCAGAACAAAAGAACTGTGCTTCCTACACACACGGGACATATCTAGTTTAACTCCGCTTAGGAAACTGACAAGAACAGTAGCTCCTCTTCAGTCCAATACACTGTACTTGCTGGGAACAACGCGAGAGCTATTTGCACTGTATGTAGCAATGGGAGGGCAATAGTGACTCTTCTTACCAGTTAACATCTCTTGCTCGTAGGACCAGAAACAGCATGGGATTCAACTCCATTTCAGACTGGAAAACAAGCACTAGTTCGCCTTACAAGAAACACACTCTGCTTTTGAGAAAAGTGGACTCTTCTACTCTACTGTGTTTCCTATGGTGTCCGAACAGTCAGTTTGCTCAGAACAAAAGAACTGTGCTTCCTACACACAGGGGCCATATCTAGTTCAACTCTGCTTAGGAAACTGACAAGAACGGTAGCTCCTCTTCATCCAATACAATGTACTTGATGGGAGCAGACGCGAGTCCTCTTTGCACTGTGTGTGGCAATGGGAGCGCAATAGTGACTTTCCTTACCAGAAAACAACCCTAGCTCGTAGGACCAAAAACTGCATGTGATTGAACTCAATTTAGGACTGGGAAACAAACGCTAGCTCGCCTTACAAGAAACACACTCTGCTTTTGAGAAAAGAGCACTCTTCTACTCTACTGTGTTTCCTATATGGCCAAAAGAGTGAGCTTGCTCATTACAAAAGAACTGTGCTTCCTACACACACGGCCATATCTAGTTCAATTCTGCTTAGGAAACTGACAAGAACAGTAGCTCCTCTTCAGTCCAATACACTGTACATGCTGGGAACAGACGCCAGTGCTATTTGCCCTGTGTATGACAATGGGAGTGCAATAGTGACTCTTCTTACCAGAAAACAACTCTTGCTCGTAGGATCTGAAACTGCATCTGATTCAACTCCATTTAGGACTGGGAAACAAATGCTAGCTCGCCTTACAAGAAACACACTCTGCTTCTCAGAAAAGAGCACTCTTCTACTATACTGTGTTTCCTATAGGGCCAGAATAGTGAGCTTGCTCAGAACAAAAGAACTGTGCTTCCTACACACACGGGACATATCTAGTTTAACTCCGCTTAGGAAACTGACAAGAACAGTAGCTCCTCTTCAGTCCAATACACTGTACTTGCTGGGAACAACGCGAGAGCTATTTGCACTGTATGTAGCAATGGGAGGGCAATAGTGACTCTTCTTACCAGTTAACATCTCTTGCTCGTAGGACCAGAAACTGCATGGGATTCAACTCCATTTCAGACTGGAAAACAAGCACTAGTTCGCCTTACAAGAAACACACTCTGCTTTGAGAAAAGAGCTCTCTTCTACTCTACTGTGTTTCCTAAGGGTTCCGAAGAGTCAGCTTGCTCAGAAAAAAAGAACTTTGCTTCTTACACACAGGGGCCATATCTAGTTCAACTCTGCTTAGGAAACTGACAAGAACAGTAGCTCCTCTTCAGTCCAATACACTGTACTTGATGGGAACAGAGGCGAGTGCTATTTGCACTGTGTATGGCAATGGGAGCGCAATAGTGACTTTCCTTACCAGAAAACAACTCTTGCTCGTAGGATCAAAAACTGCATGTGATTCAACTCCATTTAGGACTGGGAAACTAACACTAGCTCGCCTTACAAGAAACACACTCTGCTTTTGAGAAAAGATCACTCTTCTACTCTACTGTGTTTTCTATGGGGCCAGAACAGTGAGCTTGCTCAGAAGAAAAGAACTGTGCTTCCTACACACATGGCCATATCTAGTTCAATTCTGCTTAGGAAACTGACAAGAACAGTAGACCCTTTTCAGTCCAATAAACTGTACATGCTGAGAAGAGACGCCAGTGCAATTTGCCCTGTGTATGACAATGGGAGCACAATAGTGCCTCTTTTTAATAGAAAACAACTCTTGCTCATAGAACCAGAAACTGCATGTGATTCAACTCCATTTAGGACTGGGAAACAAATGCTAGCTCGCCTTACAAGAAACACACTCTGTTTTTGAGAAAAGGGCACTCTTCTACTCTACTGTGTTTCCTAAGGGTTCGATCAGTGAGCTTACAGTAGAAATGAACTGTGCTTCCTACACACACGGGCCATATCTAGTTCAACTCTGCTTAGGAAACTGACAAGAACAGTAGCTCCTCTTCAGTCCAATACACTGTACTTGATGGGAGCAGACGCGAGTCCTCTTTGCACTGTGTGTGGCAATGGGAGCGCAATAGTGACTTTCCTTACCAGAAAACAACTCCAGCTCGTAGGACCAAAAACTGCATGTGATTGAACTCAATTTAGGACTGGGAAACAAACGCTAGCTCGCCTTACAAGAAACACACTCTGCTTTTGAGAAAAGAGCACTCTTCTACTCTACTGTGTTTCCCATATGGCCAAAAGAGTGAGCTTGCTCATAACAAAAGAACTGTGCTTCCTACACACACGGCCATATCTAGTTCAATTCTGCTTAGGAAACTGACAAGAACAGTAGCTCCTCTTCATTCCAATACACTGTACATGCTGGGAACAGACGCCAGTGCTATTTGCCCTGTGTATGACAATGGGAGTGCAATAGTGACTCTTCTTACCAGAAAACAACTCTTGCTCGTAGGATCTGAAACTGCATCTGATTCAACTCCATTTAGGACTGGGAAACAAATGCTAGCTCGCCTTACAAGAAACACACTCTGCTTCTCAGAAAAGAGCACTCTTCTACTATACTGTGTTTCCTATAGGGCCAGAATAGTGAGCTTGCTCAGAACAAAAGAACTGTGCTTCCTACACACACGGGACATATCTAGTTTAACTCCGCTTAGGAAACTGACAAGAACAGTAGCTCCTCTTCAGTCCAATACACTGTACTTGCTGTTAACAACGCGAGAGCTATTTGCACTGTATGTAGCAATGGGAGGGCAATAGTGACTCTTCTTACCAGTTAACATCTCTTGCTCGTAGGACCAGAAACAGCATGGGATTCAACTCCATTTCAGACTGGAAAACAAGCACTAGTTCGCCTTACAAGAAACACACTCTGCTTTTGAGAAAAGATCACTCTTCTACTCTACGGTATTTCCTATAGGGTCAGAACAGTGAGCTTACTCAGAACAAAAGAACTGTGCTTCCTACACACATGGCCATATCTAGTTCAATTCTGTTGAGGAAACGAACAAGAGCAGTAGATCCTCTTCAGTCCAATACACTGTACATGCTGGGAACAGATGCCATTGCTATTTGCCCTGTGTATGACAATGGGATGGCAACAGTCACTCTTCTTACCAGAAAACAACTCTTGCTCGTAGGACCAGAAACTGCATGTGATTCAACTCCATTTAGGACTGGGAAACAAATGCTAGCTTGCCATATAAGAAACACACTCTGCTTTTGAGAAAAGAGCACTCTTCTACTCTACTCTGTTTCCTATGTGTTTGATCAGTGAGCTTACAGTACAAAAGAACTGTGCTTCCTACACACACGGGCCATATCTAGTTCAACTCTGCTTAGGAAACTGACAAGAACAGTAGCTCCTCTTCAGTCCAATACACTGTCCTTGAAGGGACCAGCGGCGAGTGCTATTTGCACTGTGTATGGCAATGGGAGCGCAATAGTGACTTTCCTTACCAGAAAACAACTCTTGCTCGTAGGATCAAAAACTGCATGTGATTCAACTCCATTTAGGACTGGGAAACAAACGCTAGCTCGCCTTACAAGAAACACACTCTGCTTTTGAGAAAAGATCAATCTTCTACTCTACCGTGTTTTCTATAGAGCCAGAACAGTTAGCTTGCTCAGAAGAAAAGAACTGTGCTTCCTACACACATGGCCATATCTAGTTCAATTCTGGTTAGGAAACTGACAAGAACAGTAGATGCTTTTCATTCCAAAAAACTGTACATGCTGGGAACAGACGCCAGTTCAATTTGCCCTGTGTATGACAATGGGAGCGCAATAGTGACTCTTTTTAATAGAAAACAACTCTTGCTCGTAGGACCAGAAACTGCATGTGATTCAACTCCATTTAGGACTGGGAAACTAATGCTAGCTCGCCTTACAAGAAACACACTCTGTTTTTGAGAAAAGGGCACTCTTCTACTCTACTGTGTTTCCTAAGGGTTCGATCAGTGAGCTTACAGTAGAAATGAACTGTGGTTCCTACACACACGGGCCATATCTAGTTCAACTCTGCTTAGGAAACTGACAAGAACAGTAGCTCCTCTTCAGTCCAATACACTGTACTTGATGGGAGCAGACGCGAGTCCTCTTTGCACTGTGTGTGGCAATAGGAGCGCAATAGTGACTTTCATTACCAGAAAACAACTCTTGCTCGTAGGATCAAAAACTGCATGTGATTCCACTCCATTTAGGACTGGGAAATAAATGCTAGCTCCCCTTACAAGAAACACACTCTGCTTTTGAGAAAAGATCAATCTTCTACTCTACGGTATATCCTATAGGGTCAGAACAGTGAGCTTACTCAGAACAAAAGGACTGTGCTTCCTACACACATGGCCATATCTAGTTCAATTCTGTTGAGGAAACGAACAAGAGCAGTAGATCCTCTTCAGTCCAATACACTGTACATGCTGGGAACAGATGCCATTGCTATTTGCCCTGTGTATGACAATGGGATCGCAACAGTCACTCTTCTTACCAGAAAACAACTCTTGCTCGTAGGACCAGAAACTGCATGTGATTCAACTCCATTTAGGACTGGGAAACAAATGCTAGCTTGCCATATAAGAAACACACTCTGCTTTTGAGAAAAGAGCACTCTTCTACTCTACTCTGTTTCCTATGTGTTTGATCAGTGAGCTTACAGTACAAAAGAACTGTGCTTCCTACACACACGGGCCATATCTAGATCAACTCTGCTTAGGAAACTGACAAGAACAGTAGCTCCTCTTCAGTCCAATACACTGTACTTGATGGGAGCAGACGCGAGTCCTCTTTGCACTGTTTGTGGCAATGGGAGCACAATAGTGACTTTCCTTACCAGAAAACAACTCTAGCTTGTAGGACCAAAAACTGCATGTGATTCAACTCCATTTAGGACTGGGAAACAAACGCTAGCTCGCCTTACAAGAAACACACTCTGCTTTTGAGAAAATAGCATTCTTCTTCTCTACTGTGTTTCCTATAGGGCCAAAACAGTGAGCTTGCTCAGAACAAAAGAACTGCGCTTCCTACACACACGGCCATATCTAGTTCAATTCTGCTTAGGAAACTGAAAAGAACAGTAGATCCTCTTCAGTCCAATACACTGTACATGCTGGGAACAGACGCCAGTGCTATTTGCCCTGTGTATGACAATGGGAGCGCAATATTGACTCTTCTTACCAGAAAACAACTCTTGCTCGTAGGACCAGAAACTGCATGTGATTCAACTCCATTTAGGACTGGGAAACAAATGCTAGCTCGCCTTACAAAAAACACACTCTGCTTTTGAGAAAAGAGCACTCTTCTACTCAACTCTGTTTCCTATGGGTTCGATCAGTGAGCTTACAGTACAAAAGAACTGTGCTTCCTACACACAGGGGCCATATCTAGTTCAACTCTGCTTAGGAAATTGACAAGAACAGTAGCTCCTCTTCAGTCCAATACACTGTACTTGATGGGAACAGACGCGAGACCTCTTTGCACTGTGTGTGGCAATGGGAGCGCAATAGTGACTTTCCTTACCAGAAAACAACTCTAGCTCGTAGGACCAAAAACTGCATGTGATTCAACTCAATTTAGGACTGGGAAAAAACGCTAGCTTGCCTTACAAGAAACACACTCTGCTTTTGAGAAAAGAGCACTCTTCTACTCTACTGTGTTTCCTATAGGGCCAAAAGAGTGAGCTTGCTCAGAACAAAAGAACTGTGCTTCCTACACACACGGGCCATATCTAATTTAACTCCGCTTAGTAAACTGACAAGAACAGTAGCTCCTCTTCAGTCCAATACACTGTACTTGCTGGTAACAAACGCGAGAGCTATTTGCACTGTATATGGCAATGGGAGCGCAATAGTGACTCTTCTTACCAGTTAACATCTCTTGCTCGTAGGACCAGAAACTGCATGGGATTCAACTCCATTTCAGACTGGGAAACAAGCACTAGTTCGCCTTACAAGAAACACACTCTGCTTTTGAGAAAAGAGCACTCTTCTACACTACTGTGTTTCCTATGGGGTCCGAACAGTGAGCTTGCTCAGAACAAAAGAACTGTGCTTCCTACACACAGGGGCCATATCTAGTTCAACTCTGCTTAAAAAACTGACAAGAACAGTAGCTCCTCTTCAGTCCAATACACTGTACTTGATGGGAACAGACGCGAGTCCTCTTTGCACTGTGTGTGGCAATGGGAGCACAATAGTGACTTTCCTTACCAGAAAACAACTCTTGCTCGTAAGACCAGAAACTGCATGGGATTCAACTCCATTTCAGACTGGGAAACAAGCACTAGTTCGCCTTACAAGAAACACACTCTGCTTTTGAGAAAAGAGCACTCTTCTACTCTACTGTGTTTCCTATGGTGTCCGAACAGTCAGCTTGCTCAGAAAAAAAGAACTGTGCTTCCTACACACAGGGGCCATATCTAGTTCAACTCTGCTTAGGAAACTGACAAGAACAGTAGCTCCTCTTCAGTCCAATACACTGTACTTGATGGGAACAGACGCGAGTCCTCTTTGCACTGTGTGGGGCAATGGGAGCACAATAGTGACTTTACTTACCAGAAAACAACTCTAGCTCATAAGTCCAAAAACTGCATGGGATTCAACTGCATTTAGGACTGGGAAACAAACGCAAGCTCGCCTTTCCAGAAACACACTCTGCTTTTGAGAAAAGAGCACTCTTCTACTCTACTTTGTTTCCTGTAGGGCCAAAACAGTGAGCTTGCTCAGAACAAAAGAACTGTGCTTCCTACACACACGGCCATATCTAGTTCAATTCTGCTTAGGAAACTGACAAGAACAGTAGATCCTCTTCAGTCCAATACACTGTACATGCTGGGAACAGACGCCAGTGCTATTTGCCCTGTGTATGACAATGGGAGCTCAATAGTCACTCTTTTTACCAGAAAACAACTCTTGCTCGTAGGACCAGAAACTGCATGTGATTCAACTCCATTTAGGACTGGGAAACAAATGCTAGCTCGCCTTACAAGAAACACACTCTGCTTTTGAGAAGAGAGCACTCTTCTACTCTACTCTGTTATCTATGTGTTCGATCAGTGAGCTTACAGTACAAAAGAACTGTGCTTCCTATACACACGTGCCATATCTAGATCAACTCTGCTTAGGAAACTGACAAGAACAGTAGCTCCTCTTCAGTCCAATACACTGTACTTGATGGGAACAGACGCGAGTCCTCTTTGCACTGTGTGTGGCAATGGGAGCGCAATAGTGACTTTCCTTACCAGAAAACAACTCTAGCTCGTAGGACCAAAAACTGCATGTGATTCAACTCAATTTAGGACTGGGAAACAAACGCTAGCTCGCCTTACAAGAAACACACTCTGCTTTTGAGAAAAGAGCACTCTTCTACTCTATTGTGTTTCCTATGGGGTCCGAACAGTCAGCTTGCTCAGAACACCAGAACTGTGCTTCCTACACACAGGGGCCATATCTAGATCAACTCTGCTTAGGAAACTGACAAGAACAGTAGCTCCTCTTCAGTCCAATACACTGTACTTGATGGGAACAGACGCGAGTCCTCTTTGCACTGTGTGTGGCAATGGGAGCGCAATAGTGACTTTCCTTACCAGAAAACAACTCTAGCTCGTAGGACCAAAAACTGCATGTGATTCAACTCCATTTAGGACTGGGAAACAAACGCTAGCTCGCCTTACAAGAAACTCACTCTGCTTTTGAGAAAAGAGCACTCTTCTACTCTACTGTGTTTCCTATAGGGCCAAAACCGTGAGCTTGCTCAGAACAAAAGAACTGTGCTTCCTACACACACGGCCATATCTAGTTCAATTCTGCTTAGGAAACTGACAAGAACAGTAGATCCTCTTCAGTCCAATACACTCTACAATGCGGGAACAGACGCCAGTGCTATTTGCCCTGTGTATGATAATGGGAGCACAATAGTGACTCTTCTTACCAGAAAACAACTCTTGCTCGTAGGACCAGACACTGCATGTGATTCAACTCCATTTATAACTGGGAAACAAATGTTAGCTCACCTTACAAGAAACACACTCTGCTTTTGAGAAAAGAGCACTCTTCTACTCTACTGTGTTTCCTATAGGTCCAGAATAGTGAGATTGCTCAGAACAAAAGAACTGTGCTTCCTACACACAGGGGCCATATCTAGTTCAACTCTGCTTAGGAAACTGAGAAGAACAGTAGCTCATCTTCAGTCCAATACAGTGTACTTGCTGGGAACAGATGTGAGTGCTATTTGCACTAAGTATGGCAATGGGAGCTCAATAGTGACTTTCCTTACCAGAAAACAACTCTAGCACGTAGTACCAAAAACTGCATGTGATTCAACTCCATTTAGGACTGTGAAACAAACGCTAGCTCGCCTTACAAGAAACACACTCTGCTTTTGAGAAAACAGCACTCTTCTAGTATAATGTGTTTTTTGTAAGGCCAGAATAGTGAGCTTGCTCAGAACAAAAGAACTGTGCTTCCTACACACACCGACTATATCTAGTTCAACTCTGCTTAGGAAACTGACAAGAACAGTAGATCCTCTTCAGTCCAATACACTGTACATGCTGGGAACACACGCCAGTACTATTTGCCCTGTGTATGTCAATGGGAGCGCAATAGTGACTGTTCTTACCAGAAAACAACTCTTGCTCGTAGGACCAGAAACTGCATGTGATTCAACTCCATTTAGGACTGTGAACGAAATGTTAGCTCGCCTTACAAGAAACACACTCTGCTTTTGAGAAAGGAGCACTCTTCTACTCTACAGTGATTCCTATGGGGTCTGAACAGTGAGCTTGCTCAGAACAAAAAACTGTGCTTCCTACACACACGGGCCATATCCAGTTCAATTCTGCTTAGGAAACTGACAAGAACAGTAGATCCTCTTCAGTCCAATACACTGTACATGCAGGGGACAGATGCTAGAGTTGTTTGCAATGTGCATGACAATGGGACCGCAATAGTGAATCTTCTTACCAGAAAACATCTCTTGCTCATAGGACCACAAACTGCATGTCATTCAACTCCATTTAGGACTGCGAAGCAAACGCTAGCTCGCCTTACAAGAAACACACTCTGCTTTTGAGAAAAGAGCACTCTTCTACTCTACTGTGTTTCCTTTGGGGTACAAACAGTGAGCTTGCTCAGAACAAAAGAACTGTGCTTCCTACACACACGGGCTATATCTAGTTCAACACTGCTTAGGAAACTGACAAGAACAGTAGCTCCTCTTCAGTCCAATACACTGTACTTGATGGGAACAGACGCCAGTGCTATTTGCCCTGTGTATGACAATGGGAGCTCAATAGTGACTCTTCTTACCAGAAAAAAAAACTCTTGATCGTAGGACCAGAAACTGCATGTGATTCAACTCCATTTAGGACTGCGCAACCAACGCTAGCTTGCCTTACAAGAAAAACACTCTGCTTTTGAGAAAAGGGCACTCTTCTACTCTAATGTGTTTCCTATGGGTTCGATCAGGGAGCTTACAGTACAAAAGAACTGTGCTTCCTACACACACGGGCCATATCTAGTTAACCCTGCTTAGGAAACTGACAAGAACAGTAGCTCCTCTTCAGTCCAATACACTGTACTTGATGGGAACAGACGTGAGTCCTCTTTTCACTGTGTGTGGCAATGGGAGCGCAATAGTGATTTTCCTTACAAGAAAACAACTCTTGCTCGTAGGATCAAAAACTGCATATGATTCAAGTCCATTTAGGACTGGGAAACAAATGCTAGCTCCACTTACAAGAAACACACTCTGCTTTTGAAAAAAGATCACTCTTCTCTACTGTGTTTCCTATAGGGCCAGAACAGTGAGCTTACTCAGAACAAAAGAACTGTGCTTCCTACACACACGGCCATATCTAGTTCAATTTTGCTTAGGAAACTAACAAGAACAGTAGATCCTCTTCAGTCCATACACTGTACTTGCTGGGAACAGACGCGAGTGCTATTTGCACTGTATATGGCAGTGG
The DNA here is from genome assembly GCF_949786415.1 of Peromyscus eremicus. NCBI lineage: Eukaryota > Metazoa > Chordata > Mammalia > Rodentia > Cricetidae > Peromyscus > Peromyscus eremicus. The sequence continues at coordinate 144,161 of NW_026734625.1, forward strand.
GAGTGAAATAGTGACTCTTCTTACCAGAAAACAACTCTTGCTCGTAGGACCAGAAACAGCATGAGATTCAAGTCCTTTTAGGACGGAAAACAAACGCTAGATCGCCTTACAAGAAACACTCTCTGCTTTTGAGAAAAGAGCACTCTTCTACTCTACAGTGTTTCCTATGGGGTCCGAACAGTGAGCTTGCTCAGAACAAAAGAACTGTGCTTCCTACACACACGGGCCATATCTAGTTCAACTCTACTTAGGAAACTGACAAGAACAGTAGCTCCTCTTCAGTCCAATACACTGTACTTGCTAGGAACAGACGCGAGTGCTATTTGCACTGTGTATGTCAATGGGAGCGCAATAGTGACTTTCCTTACCAGAAAACAACTCTAGCTCGTAGAACCAGAAACTGCATGTGATTCAACTCTATTTAGGACTGGGATCCAAACGCTAGCTCGACTTACAGGAAACACACTCTGCTTTGGAGAAAAGAACACTCTTCTACTCTACTGTGTTTCCTATAGGGCCAGAATAGTGAGCTTGCTCAGAACAAAAGAACTGTGCTTCCTACACACAGGGGCCATATCTAGTTCAACTCTGCTTAGGAAACTAAGAAGAACAGTAGCTCATCTTCAGTCCAGTACAGTGTACTTGCTGGGAACAGACACGAGTGCTATTTGCACTATGTATGGCAATGGGAGCTCAATAGTGACTTTCCTTACCAGAAAACAGCTCTTGCTCGTAGTATCGAAAACTGCATGTGATTCAACTCCATTTAGGACTGGGCAACAAACGCTAGCTCGCCTTACAAGAAACACACTCTGCTTTTGAGAAAAGATCACTCATCTACTCTACTGTGTTTTCTATAGTGCCAGAACAGTGAGCTTGCTCAGAACAAAAGAACTGTGCTTCCTACACACACGGCCATATCTAGTTCAATTCTTCTTAGGAAACTGACAAGAACAGTAGATCCTCTTCAGTCCAATACACTGTACATGCTGGGAACAGACGCCAGTGCTATTTGCCCTGTGTATGAAAATGGGAGCACAATAGTGACTCTTCTTACTAGAATACAACTTTTGCTCGTAGGACCAGAAACTGCATGTGATTCAACTCCATTTAGGACTGGGAAACAAACGCTAGCTCACCTTACAAGAAACACACTCTGCCTTTGAGAAAAGATCACTCTTCTACTCTAGTGTGTTTCCTATAGGGCCAGAACAGTGAGCTTACTCAGAACAAAAGAACTGTGCTTCCTACACACACGGCCATATCTAGTTAAATTTTGCTTAGGAAACTAACAAGAACAGTAGATCCTCTTCAGTCCCATACACTGTACTTGCTGGGAACAGACGCGAGTGCTATTTGCACTGTATACGGCAATGGGAGCGAAATAGTGACTCTTCTTACCAGAAAACAACTCTTGCTCGTAGGACCAGAAACTGCATGTGATTCAACTCCTTTTAGGATGGGAAACAAACGCTAGCTTGCCTTACAAGAAACACTCTCTTCTTTTGAGAAAAGAGCACTCTTCTACTCTACAGTGTTTCCTATGGGGTCCGAACAGTGAGCTTGCTTAGAAAAAAAAACTGTGCTTCCTACACACACGGGCTATATCTAGTTCAACTCTGCTTAGAAAACTGACAAGAACAGTAGCTCCTCTTCAGTCCAATACACTGTACTTGGTGGGAACAGACGCCAGTGCTATTTGCCCTGTGTATGACAATGGGAGCTCAATAGTGACTCTTCTTACCAGAAAACAACTCTTGCTCGTAGGACCAGACACTGCATGTGATTCAACTCCATTTAGGACTGAGAAACAAACACTAGCTTGCCTTACAAGAAACACACTTTGCTTTTGAGAAAAGATCACTCTTCTAGTCTACTGTTTTTCCTATAGGGCAAGAACAGTGAGCTTGCTCAGAACAAAGAACTGTGCTTCCTACACGCACGGGCCATATCTAGTTTAACTCCACTTAGGAAACTGACAAGAACAGTAGCTCCTATTCAGTCCAATACACTGTACTTGATGGGAACAGACGCGAGTGCTATTTGCACTGTGTATGTCAATGGAAGCGCAATAGTGTCTTTCCTTACCAGAAAAACACTCTAGCTCGTAGGACCAGAAACTGCATGTGATTCAACTCCATTTAAGACTGGGAACCAAATGCTAGCTTGCCTTACAAGAAACAAACTCTGCTTTTGAGAAAAGAGCACTTTTCTACTCTACTGTGTTTCCTATAGGGCCAGAATAGTGAGCTTGCTCAGAACAAAAGAACTGTGCTTCCTACACACAGGGGCCATATCTAGTTCAACTCTGCTTAGGAAACTGAGAAGAACAGTAGCTCATCTTCAGTCCAGTACAGTGTACTTGCTGGGAACAGACGCGAGTGCTATTTGCACTATGTATGGCAATGGGAGCTCAATAGTGACTTTCCTTACCAGAAAACAACTCTTGCTCGTAGTATCGAAAACTGCATGTGATTCAACTCCATTTAGGACTGGGCAACAAACGCTAGCTCGCCTTACAAGAAACACACTCTGCTTTTGAGAAAAGATCACTCATCTACTCTACTGTGTTTTCTATAGTGCCAGAACAGTGAGCTTGCTCAGAACAAAAGAACTGTGCTTCCTACACACACGGCCATATCTAGTTCAATTCTTCTTAGGAAACTGACAAGAACAGTAGATCCTCTTCAGTCCAATACACTGTACATGCTGGGAACAGACGCCAGTGCTATTTGCCCTGTGTATGAAAATGGGAGCACAATAGTGACTCTTCTTACTAGAATACAACTTTTGCTCGTAGGACCAGAAACTGCATGTGATTCAACTCCATTTAGGACTGGGAAACAAACGCTAGCTCCCCTTACAAGAAACACACTCTGCCTTTGAGAAAAGATCACTCTTCTACTCTAGTGTGTTTCCTATAGGGCCAGAACAGTGAGCTTACTCAGAACAAAAGAACTGTGCTTCCTACACACACGGCCATATCTAGTTCAATTTTGCTTAGGAAACTAACAAGAACAGTAGATCCTCTTCAGTCCCATACACTGTACTTGCTGGGAACAGACGCGAGTGCTATTTGCACTGTATATGGCAATGGGAGCGAAATAGTGACTCTTCTTACCAGAAAACAACTCTTGCTCGTAGGACCAGAAACTGCATGTGATTCAACTCCTTTTAGGACGGGAAACAAACGCTAGCTTGCCTTACAAGAAACACTCTCTTCTTTTGAGAAAAGAGCACTCTTCTACTCTACAGTGTTTCCTATGGGGTCCGAACAGTGAGCATGCTCAGAACAAAAGAACTGTGCTTCCTACACACACGGGCTATATCTAGTTCAACTCTGCTTAGAAAACTGACAAGAACAGTAGCTCCTCTTCAGTCCAATACACTGTATTTGGTGGGAACAGACGCCAGTGCTATTTGCCCTGTGTATGACAATGGGAGCTCAATAGTGACTCTTCTTACCAGAAAAAAAATCTCTTGATCGTAGGACCAGAAACTGCATGTGATTCAACTCCATTTAGGACTGTGCAACAAACGCTAGCTTGCCTTACAAGAAAAACACTCTGCTTTTGAGAAAAGGGCACTCTTCTACTCTAATGTGTTTCCTATGGGTTCGATCAGGGAGCTTACAGTACAAAAGAACTGTGCTTCCTACACACACGGGCCATATCTAGTTAACCCTGCTTAGGAAACTGACAAGAACAGTAGCTCCTCTTCAGTCCAATACACTGTACTTAATGGGAACAGACGTGAGTCCTCTTTTCACTGTGTGTGGCAATGGGAGCGCAATAGTGATTTTCCTTACAAGAAAACATCTCTTGCTCGTAGGATCAAAAACTGCATATGATTCAAGTCCATTTAGGACTGGGAAACAAATGCTAGCTCCACTTACAAGAAACACACTCTGCTTTTGAAAAAAGATCACTCTTCTCTACTGTGTTTCCTATAGGGCCAGAACAGTGAGCTTACTCAGAACAAAAGAACTGTGCTTCCTACACACACGGCCATATCTAGTTCAATTTTGCTTAGGAAACTAACAAGAACAGTAGATCCTCTTCAGTCCATACACTGTACTTGCTGGGAACAGACGCGAGTGCTATTTGCACTGTATATGGCAGTGGGAGTGAAATAGTGACTCTTCTTACCAGAAAACAACTCTTGCTCGTAGGACCAGAAACAGCATGAGATTCAAGTCCTTTTAGGACGGAAAACAAACGCTAGATCGCCTTACAAGAAACACTCTCTGCTTTTGAGAAAAGAGCACTCTTCTACTCTACAGTGTTTCCTATGGGGTCCGAACAGTGAGCTTGCTCAGAACAAAAGAACTGTGCTTCCTACACACACGGGCCATATCTAGTTCAACTCTACTTAGGAAACTGACAAGAACAGTAGCTCCTCTTCAGTCCAATACACTGTACTTGCTGGGAACAGACGCGAGTGCTATTTGCACTGTGTATGTCAATGGGAGCGCAATAGTGACTTTCCTTACCAGAAAACAACTCTAGCTCGTAGAACCAGAAACTGCATGTGATTCAACTCTATTTAGGACTGGGATCCAAACGCTAGCTCGACTTACAGGAAACACACTCTGCTTTGGAGAAAAGAACACTCTTCTACTCTACTGTGTTTCCTATAGGGCCAGAATAGTGAGCTTGCTCAGAACAAAAGAACTGTGCTTCCTACACACAGGGGCCATATCTAGTTCAACTCTGCTTAGGAAACTAAGAAGAACAGTAGCTCATCTTCAGTCCAGTACAGTGTACTTGCTGGGAACAGACGCGAGTGCTATTTGCACTATGTATGGCAATGGGAGCTCAATAGTGACTTTCCTTACCAGAAAACAGCTCTTGCTCGTAGTATCGAAAACTGCATGTGATTCAACTCCATTTAGGACTGGGCAACAAACGCTAGCTCGCCTTACAAGAAACACACTCTGCTTTTGAGAAAAGATCACTCATCTACTCTACTGTGTTTTCTATAGTGCCAGAACAGTGAGCTTGCTCAGAACAAAAGAACTGTGCTTCCTACACACACGGCCATATCTAGTTCAATTCTTCTTAGGAAACTGACAAGAACAGTAGATCCTCTTCAGTCCAATACACTGTACATGCTGGGAACAGACGCCAGTGCTATTTGCCCTGTGTATGAAAATGGGAGCACAATAGTGACTCTTCTTACTAGAATACAACTTTTGCTCGTAGGACCAGAAACTGCATGTGATTCAACTCCATTTAGGACTGGGAAACAAACGCTAGCTCCCCTTACAAGAAACACACTCTGCCTTTGAGAAAAGATCACTCTTCTACTCTAGTGTGTTTCCTATAGGGCCAGAACAGTGAGCTTACTCAGAACAAAAGAACTGTGCTTCCTACACACACGGCCATATCTAGTTCAATTTTGCTTAGGAAACTAACAAGAACAGTAGATCCTCTTCAGTCCCATACACTGTACTTGCTGGGAACAGACGCGAGTGCTATTTGCACTGTATATGGCAATGGGAGCGAAATAGTGACTCTTCTTACCAGAAAACAACTCTTGCTCGTAGGACCAGAAACTGCATGTGATTCAACTCCTTTTAGGACGGGAAACAAACGCTAGCTTGCCTTACAAGAAACACTCTCTTCTTTTGAGAAAAGAGCACTCTTCTACTCTACAGTGTTTCCTATGGGGTCCGAACAGTGAGCTTGCTTAGAAAAAAAAACTGTGCTTCCTACACACACGGGCTATATCTAGTTCAACTCTGCTTAGAAAACTGACAAGAACAGTAGCTCCTCTTCAGTCCAATACACTGTACTTGGTGGGAACAGACGCCAGTGCTATTTGCCCTGTGTATGACAATGGGAGCTCAATAGTGACTCTTCTTACCAGAAAACAACTCTTGCTCGTAGGACCAGACACTGCATGTGATTCAACTCCATTTAGGACTGAGAAACAAACACTAGCTTGCCTTACAAGAAACACACTTTGCTTTTGAGAAAAGATCACTCTTCTAGTCTACTGTTTTTCCTATAGGGCAAGAACAGTGAGCTTGCTCAGAACAAAAGAACTGTGCTTCCTACACGCACGGGCCATATCTAGTTTAACTCCACTTAGGAAACTGACAAGAACAGTAGCTCCTATTCAGTCCAATACACTGTACTTGATGGGAACAGACGCGAGTGCTATTTGCACTGTGTATGTCAATGGAAGCGCAATAGTGTCTTTCCTTACCAGAAAAACACTCTAGCTCGTAGGACCAGAAACTGCATGTGATTCAACTCCATTTAAGACTGGGAACCAAATGCTAGCTTGCCTTACAAGAAACAAACTCTGCTTTTGAGAAAAGAGCACTTTTCTACTCTACTGTGTTTCCTATAGGGCCAGAATAGTGAGCTTGCTCAGAACAAAAGAACTGTGCTTCCTACACACAGGGGCCATATCTAGTTCAACTCTGCTTAGGAAACTGAGAAGAACAGTAGCTCATCTTCAGTCCAGTACAGTGTACTTGCTGGGAACAGACGCGAGTGCTATTTGCACTATGTATGGCAATGGGAGCTCAATAGTGACTTTCCTTACCAGAAAACAACTCTTGCTCATAGTATCGAAAACTGCATGTGATTCAACTCCATTTAGGACTGGGCAACAAACGCTAGCTCGCCTTACAAGAAACACACTCTGCTTTTGAGAAAAGATCACTCATCTACTCTACTGTGTTTTCTATAGTGCCAGAACAGTGAGCTTGCTCAGAACAAAAGAACTGTGCTTCCTACACACACGGCCATATCTAGTTCAATTCTTCTTAGGAAACTGACAAGAACAGTAGATCCTCTTCAGTCCAATACACTGTACATGCTGGGAACAGACGCCAGTGCTATTTGCCCTGTGTATGAAAATGGGAGCACAATAGTGACTCTTCTTACTAGAATACAACTTTTGCTCGTAGGACCAGAAACTGCATGTGATTCAACTCCATTTAGGACTGGGAAACAAACGCTAGCTCCCCTTACAAGAAACACACTCTGCCTTTGAGAAAAGATCACTCTTCTACTCTAGTGTGTTTCCTATAGGGCCAGAACAGTGAGCTTACTCAGAACAAAAGAACTGTGCTTCCTACACACACGGCCATATCTAGTTCAATTTTGCTTAGGAAACTAACAAGAACAGTAGATCCTCTTCAGTCCCATACACTGTACTTGCTGGGAACAGACGCGAGTGCTATTTGCACTGTATATGGCAATGGGAGCGAAATAGTGACTCTTCTTACCAGAAAACAACTCTTGCTCGTAGGACCAGAAACTGCATGTGATTCAACTCCTTTTAGGACGGGAAACAAACGCTAGCTTGCCTTACAAGAAACACTCTCTTCTTTTGAGAAAAGAGCACTCTTCTACTCTACAGTGTTTCCTATGGGGTCCGAACAGTGAGCTTGCTCAGAACAAAAGAACTGTGCTTCCTACACACACGGGCTATATCTAGTTCAACTCTGCTTAGAAAACTGACAAGAACAGTAGCTCCTCTTCAGTCCAATACACTGTATTTGGTGGGAACAGACGCCAGTGCTATTTGCCCTGTGTATGACAATGGGAGCTCAATAGTGACTCTTCTTACCAGAAAAAAAACTCTTGATCGTAGGACCAGAAACTGCATGTGATTCAACTCCATTTAGGACTGCGCAACAAACGCTAGCTTGCCTTACAAGAAAAACACTCTGCTTTTGAGAAAAGGGCACTCTTCTACTCTAATGTGTTTCCTATGGGTTCGATCAGGGAGCTTACAGTACAAAAGAACTGTGCTTCCTACACACACGGGCCATATCTAGTTAACCCTGCTTAGGAAACTGACAAGAACAGTAGCTCCTCTTCAGTCCAATACACTGTACTTAATGGGAACAGACGTGAGTCCTCTTTTCACTGTGTGTGGCAATGGGAGCGCAATAGTGATTTTCCTTACAAGAAAACATCTCTTGCTCGTAGGATCAAAAACTGCATATGATTCAAGTCCATTTAAGACTGGGAAACAAATGCTAGCTCCACTTACAAGAAACACATTCTGCTTTTGAAAAAAGATCACTCTTCTCTACTGTGTTTCCTATAGGGCCAGAACAGTGAGCTTACTCAGAACAAAAGAACTGTGCTTCCTACACACACGGCCATATCTAGTTCAATTTTGCTTAGGAAACTAACAAGAACAGTAGATCCTCTTCAGTCCATACACTGTACTTGCTGGGAACAGACGCGAGTGCTATTTGCACTGTATATGGCAGTGGGAGTGAAATAGTGACTCTTCTTACCAGAAAACAACTCTTGCTCGTAGGACCAGAAACAGCATGAGATTCAAGTCCTTTTAGGACGGAAAACAAACGCTAGATCGCCTTACAAGAAACACTCTCTGCTTTTGAGAAAAGAGCACTCTTCTACTCTACAGTGTTTCCTATGGGGTCCGAACAGTGAGCTTGCTCAGAACAAAAGAACTGTGCTTCCTACACACACGGGCCATATCTAGTTCAACTCTACTTAGGAAACTGACAAGAACAGTAGCTCCTCTTCAGTCCAATACACTGTACTTGCTAGGAACAGACGCGAGTGCTATTTGCACTGTGTATGTCAATGGGAGCGCAATAGTGACTTTCCTTACCAGAAAACAACTCTAGCTCGTAGAACCAGAAACTGCATGTGATTCAACTCCATTTAGGACTGGGATCCAAACGCTAGCTCGACTTACAGGAAACACACTCTGCTTTGGAAAAAAGAACACTCTTCTACTCTACTGTGTTTCCTATAGGGCCAGAATAGTGAGCTTGCTCAGAACAAAAGAACTGTGCTTCCTACACACAGGGGCCATATCTAGTTCAACTCTGCTTAGGAAACTAAGAAGAACAGTAGCTCATCTTCAGTCCAGTACAGTGTACTTGCTGGGAACAGACGCGAGTGCTATTTGCACTATGTATGGCAATGGGAGCTCAATAGTGACTTTCCTTACCAGAAAACAACTCTTCCTCGTAGTATCGAAAACTGCATGTGATTCAACTCCATTTAGGATTGGGCAACAAACGCTAGCTCGCCTTACAAGAAACACACTCTGCTTTTGAGAAAAGATCACTCATCTACTCTACTGTGTTTTCTATAGTGCCAGAACAGTGAGCTTGCTTAGAACAAAAGAACTGTGCTTCCTACACACACGGCCATATCTAGTTCAATTCTTCTTAGGAAACTGACAAGAACAGTAGATCCTCTTCAGTCCAATACACTGTACATGCTGGGAACAGACGCCAGTGCTATTTGCCCTGTGTATGAAAATGGGAGCACAATAGTGACTCTTCTTACTAGAATACAACTTTTGCTCGTAGGACCAGAAACTGCATGTGATTCAACTCCATTTAGGACTGGGAAACAAACGCTAGCTCCCCTTACAAGAAACACACTCTGCCTTTGAGAAAAGATCACTCTTCTACTCTAGTGTGTTTCCTATAGGGCCAGAACAGTGAGCTTACTCAGAACAAAAGAACTGTGCTTCCTACACACACGGCCATATCTAGTTCAATTTTGCTTAGGAAACTAACAAGAACAGTAGATCCTCTTCAGTCCCATACACTGTACTCGCTGGGAACAGACGCGAGTGCTATTTGCACTGTATACGGCAATGGGAGCGAAATAGTGACTCTTCTTACCAGAAAACAACTCTTGCTCGTAGGACCAGAAACTGCATGTGATTCAGCTCCTTTTAGGACAGGAAACAAACGCTAGCTTGCCTTACAAGAAACACTCTCTTCTTTTGAGAAAAGAGCACTCTTCTACTCTACAGTGTTTCCTATGGGGTCCGAACAGTGAGCTTGCTCAGAACAAAAGAACTGTGCTTCCTACACACACGGGCTATATCTAGTTCAACTCTGCTTAGAAAACTGACAAGAACAGTAGCTCCTCTTCAGTCCAATACACTGTACTTGGTGGGAACAGACGCCAGTGCTATTTGCCCTGTGTATGACAATGGGAGCTCAATAGTGACTCTTCTTACCAGAAAACAACTCTTGCTCGTAGGACCAGACACTGCATGTGATTCAACTCCATTTAGGACTGAGAAACAAACACTAGCTTGCCTTACAAGAAACACACTTTGCTTTTGAGAAAAGATCACTCTTCTAGTCTACTGTTTTTCCTATAGGGCAAGAACAGTGAGCTTGCTCAGAACAAAAGAACTGTGCTTCCTACACGCACGGGCCATATCTAGTTTAACTCCACTTAGGAAACTGACAAGAACAGTAGCTCCTATTCAGTCCAATACACTGTACTTGATGGGAACAGACGTGAGTGCTCTTTGCACTGTGTGTGGCAATGGGAGCGCATTAGTGACTTTTCTTACCAGAAAACAACTCTTGCTCGTAGGATCAAAAACTACATGTGATTCAACTCCATTTAGGACTGGGAAACAAACGCTAGCTCGCCTTACAAGACTGACACTCTGCTTTTGAGAAAAGACCACTCTTCTACTCTACTGTGTTTCCTATAGGGCCAGAACAGTGAGCTTACTCAGAACAGAAGCACTGTGCTTCCTACGCACACGGCCATATCTAGTTCAATTTTGCTTAGGAAACTAACAAGAACAGTAGATCCTCTTCAGTCCCATACACTGTACTTGATGGGAACAGACGCGAGTGCTATTTGCACTGTGAATGTCAATGGAAGCGCAATAGTGTCTTTCCTTACCAGAAAAACACTCTAGCTCGTAGGACCAGAAACTGCATGTGATTCAACTCCATTTAAGACTGGGAACCAAATGCTAGCTTGCCTTACAAGAAAAAAACTCTGCTTTTGAGAAAAGAGCACTCTTCTACTCTACTGTGTTTCCTATAGGGCCAGAATAGTGAGCTTGCTCAGAACAAAAGAACTGTGCTTCCTACACACAGGGGCCATATCTAGTTCAACTTTGCTTAGGAAACTGAGAAGAACAGGAGCTCATCTTCAGTCCAGTACAGTGTACTTGCTGGGAACAGACGCGAGTGCTATTTGCACTATGTATGGCAATGGGAGCTCAATAGTGACTTTCCTTACCAGAAAACAACTCTTGCTCGTAGTATCGAAAACTGCATGTGATTCAACTCCATTTAGGACTGGGCAACAAACGCTAGCTCGCCTTACAAGAAACACACTCTGCTTTTGAGAAAAGATCACTCATCTACTCTACTGTGTTTTCTATAGTGCCAGAACAGTGAGCTTGCTCAGAACAAAAGAACTGTGCTTCCTACACACACGGGCATATCTAGTTCAATTCTTCTTAGGAAACTGACAAGAACAGTAGATCCTCTTCAGTCCAATACACTGTACATGCTGGGAACAGACGCCAGTGCTATTTGCCCTGTGTATGAAAATGGGAGCACAATAGTGACTCTTCTTACTAGAATACAACTTTTGCTCGTAGGACCAGAAACTGCATGTGATTCAACTCCATTTAGGACTGGGAAACAAAAGCTAGCTCCCCTTACAAGAAACACACTCTGCCTTTGAGAAAAGATCACTCTTCTACTCTAGTGTGTTTCCTATAGGGCCAGAACAGTGAGCTTACTCAGAACAAAAGAACTGTGCTTCCTACACACACGGGCCATATCTAGTTAAATTTTGCTTAGGAAACTGACAAGAACAGTAGATCCTCTTCAGTCCCATACACTGTACTTGCTGGGAACAGACGCGAGTGCTATTTGCACTGTATATGGCAATGGGAGCGAAATAGTGACTCTTCTTACCAGAAAACAACTCTTGCTCATAGGACCAGAAACTGCACGTGATTCAACTCCTTTTATAACTGGAAAACAAACACTAGCTCGCCTTAAAATAAACAAACTCTGCTTTTGAGAAAAGAGCACTCTTCTAGTCTAATGTGTTTTTTTGTAGTGCCAGAATAGTGAGCTTGCTCAGAACAAAAGAACTGTGCTTCCTACACACACCGACTATATCTAGTTCAACTCTGCTTAGGAAACTGACAAGAACAGTAGCTCCTCTTCAGTCCGATACACTGTACATGCTGGGAACAGACGCGAGTGCTATTTGCCCTGTGTATGACAATGGGAGCACAATAGTGACTCTTCTTACCAGAAAACAACTCTTGCTCATAGAACCAGAAACAGCATGTAACTACACTCCATTTTGGACTGGGAAAGAAACACTAGCTCGCCTTACAAGAAACACATTCTGCTTTTGAGAAAAGATCACTCTTCTACTCTATTGTGTTTCCTGTAGGGCCAGAACAGAAAGCTTGCTCAGAACAAAAGAACTGTGCTTCCTACACACACGGGCCATATATAGTTGAATTCTGCTTAGGAAACTGACAAGAACATTATGTCCTCTTCAGTCAAAATACACTGTATATGCTGGGAACAGACACCAGTGCTATTTGCCCTGTGTATGACAATGGGAGCGCAACAGTGACTCTTCTTACCAGAAAACAACTCTTGCTCATAGGACCAGAAACTGCATGTGACTCAACTCCCTTTATGACTGGGAAAGAAACGCAAGCTCGCCTTACAAGAAACACACTCTGCTTTTGAGAAAAGAGCACTCTTCTACTCTACTGTTTTTCCTATAGGGCCAGAACAGTAAGCTTGCACAGAACAAAAGAAGTGTGCTTCCTACACACACGGCCATATCTAGTTCAGTTCAGCTTAGGAAACTGACAAGAACAGTATACCCTCTTCAGTCAAATACACTGCACATGCTGGGAACAGACACCAGTGCTATTTGCCCTGTGTATGACAATGGGAGCGCAATAGTGACTCTTCTTACCAGAAAACAACTCTTGCTCATAGGACCAGAAACTGCATGTGACTCAACTCCATTTAGGACTGGGAAAGAAACGCTAGCAAGCCTTACAAGAAACACACTCTGCTTTTGAGAAAAGAGCACTCTTCTACTCTACTGTGTTTCCTATAGGGCCAGAACAGTGAACTTGCTCAGAACAAAAGAACTGTGCATCCTACACACAGGGGCCATATCTAGTTCAACTCTGCTTAGGAAACTGACAAGAACAGTAGCTCCTCTTCAGTCCAATACTCTGTACATGCAGGGAACAGACGCGAGTGCTATTTGCACTGAGTATGGCAATGAGAGCACAATAGTGACTCTTCTTACAAGAAAAAAACTCTTGCTCGTAGGACCAGAAACTGCACGGGATTCAATTCCATTTCTGACTGGGAAACAAACACAAGCTTGCCTTTCAATAAACACACTCTGCTTTTGAGAAAAAAGCACTCTTCTACTCTACTGTGTTTCCTATGGGGTCCAAACAGTGAGCTTGCTCAGAACAAAAGAACTGTGCTTTCTACACACATGGCCATATCTAGTTCAATTCTGCTTAGGAAACTGACAAGAACAGTAGATCCTCTTCAGTCAAATACACTGTACTTGCTGGGAACCAAGGCCAGTGCTATTTGCCCTGTGAATGACAATGGGAGCGCAATAGTGACTCTTCTTACCAGAAAACAAATCTCGCTCGTAGGACCAGAAACTGCATGTGATTCCACTCCATTTAGGACTGGGAAACAAACGCTAGCTCGCCTTACAAGAAACACACTCTGCTTTTGAGAAAAGAGCACTCTCCTACTCTACTGTGTTTCCTATGGGGTCCGAACAGTGAGCTTGCTCAGAAAAAAAGAACTGTGCTTCCTACACACACGTGCCATATCTAGTTCAACACTGCTTAGGAAACTGACAAGAACAGTAGCTCCTCTTCAGTCCAATACACTGTACTTGCTGGAAACAGACACGAGTGCTATTTGCACTGTGTATGGCAAAGGGAGCGCAATAGTGACTTTCCTTACTAGAAAACAACTCTGTAAATGCTGGGAACAGACGCGAGTGATATTTGCCCTGTGTATTACAATGGGAGCGCAATAGTGACACTTCTTACCAGAAAACAACTCTTGATTGTAGGACCAGAAACTGCATGTGATTCAACTCCATATAGGACTGGGAAAAAAACACTAGCTGGACTTACAAGAAACACACTCTGCTTTTGAGAAAAGAGCACTCTTCTACTCTACTGTTTTTCCTATAGGGCCAGAACAGTGAGCTTGCTCAGAACAAAAGAACTGTACTTCCTACACACACGAGCCATATCTAGTTCAACTCTGCTTAGGAAACTGACAAAAACAGTAGATCCTCTTCCGTCCCATACACTGTACTTACTGGGAACAGACGCCAGTGCTATTTGCCCTGTGTTTGACAATGGGAGCACAACAGTGACTCTTCTAACCAGAAAACAACTCTTGCTCGTAGGACCAGAAACTGCATGTGATTCAACTCCATTTAGGACTGGGAAACAAACGCTAGCTCGCTTTACAAGAAAAACTCTGCTTTTGAGAAAAGAGCAGTCTTCTACTCTACTGTGTTTCCTATAGGGCCAGAATAGTTTGCTTGCTCAGAACAAAAGAACTGTGCTTACTACACACACGGGCTATATCTAGTACAACTCTGCTTAGGAAACTGACAAGAACAGTAGCTCCTCTTCAGTCCAATACACTGTACATGCTGGGAACAGACACCAGTGCTATTTGCCCTGTGTATTTTAATGGTAGCGCAATAGTGACTCTTCTTACCAGAAAACAACTCTTGTTCGTAGGACCAGAAACTGCATGTGATTCAACTCCATTTATAACTGGGAAACAAACGCTAGCTCGCCTTACAATAAACACACTCTGCTTTTGAGAAAAGAGCACTCTTCTAGTCTAATGTGTTTTTTGTAAGGCCAGAATAGTGAGCTTGCTCAGAACAAAAGAACTGTGCTTCCTACACACACTGACTATATCGAGTTAAACTCTGCTTAGGAAACTGACAAGAACAGTAGATCCTCTTCAGTCCAATACACTGTACATGCTGGGAACAGACGAAAGTGCTATTTGCCCTGTGTATGATAATGGGAGCGCAATAATGACTCTTCTTACCAGAAAACAACTCTTGCTCGTAGAAACAGAAACTGCATGTGATTCAACTCCATTTAGGACTGGGAAACAAATGCTAGCTCGCCTTACAAGAAACACAATCTGCTTTTGAGAAAAGAGCACTCTTCTACTCTACTCTGTTTCCTATGGGTTCGATCAGTGAGCTTACAGTACAAAAGAACTGGGCTTCCTACACACATGGGCCATATCTAGTTCAACTCTGCTTAGGAAACTGACAAGAACAGTAGCTCCTCTTCAGTCCAATACACTGTACTTGATGGGAACAGACGCGAGTCCTCTTTGCACTGTGTGTGGCAATGGGATCGCAATAGTGTCTTTCCTTACCAGAAAACAACTCTAGCTCGTAGGACCAAAAACTGCATGTGATTCAACTCAATTTAGGACTGGGAAACAAACGCTAGCTCGCCTTACAAGAAACACACTCTGCTTTTGAGAAAAGAGCACTCTTCTACTCTACTGTGTTTCCTATGGGTTCGATCAGTGAGCTTACAGTACAAAAGAACTGGGCTTCCTACACACACGGGCCATATCTAGATCAACTCTACTTAGGAAACTGACAAGAACAGTAGCTCCTCTTCAGTCCAATACACTGTACTTGCTGGGAACAGACGCGAGTGCTATTTGCACTGTGTATGTCAATGGGAGCGCAATAGTGACTTTCCTTACCAGAAAACTACTCTAGCTCGTAGGACCAGAAACTGCATGTGATTCAACTCCATTTAGGACTGGGAACCAAACACTAGCTCGCCTTACAAGAAACACACTCTGCTTTTGAGAAAAGAACACTCTTCTACTCTACTGTGTTTCCTATAGGGCCAGAATAGTGAGCTTGCTCAGAACAAAAGAACTGTGCTTCCTACACACACGGGCTATATCTAGTTCAACTCTGCTTAGGAAACTGACAAGAACAGTAGCTCCTCTTCAGTCCAATACACTGTACACGCTGGGAACAGACGCCAGTGCTATTTGCCCTGTGTATGATAATGGCAGCGCAATAGTGACTCTTCTTACCAGAAAACAACTCTTGCTCGTAGGACCAGACACTGCATGTGATTCAACTCCATTTATAACTTGGAAACAAACGCTAGCTCGCCTTACAAAAAACACACTCTGCTTTTGAGAAAAGAGCACTCTTCTAGTCTAATGTGTTTTTTGTAGGGCCAGAATAGTGAGCTTGCTCAGAACAAAAGAACTGTGCTTCCTACACAAACCGACTATATATAGTTCAACTCTGCATAGGAAACTGACAAGAACAGTAGCTCCTCTTCAGTCCAATACACTGTACATGCTGGGAACAGACGCCAGTGCTATTTGCCCTGTGTATGTCAATGGGAGCACAATAGTGACTCTTCTTACCAGAAAACAACTCTTGCTCGTAGGACCAGAAACTGCATGTGATTCAAATCCATTTAGGACTGGGAAACAAACGCTAGCTCGCCTTACAAGAAACACACTCTGCTTTTGAGAAAAGAGCACTCTTCTACTCTACTGTGTTTCCTATAGGGCCAAAAGAGTGAGCTTCCTCAGAACAAAAGAACTGTGCTTCCTACACTCATGGCCATATCAAGTTCAATTGTGCTTAGGAAACTGACAAGAACAGTAGCTCCTCTTCAGTCCAATACACTGTTCATGCTGGGAACAGACGCCAGTGCTATTTGCCCTGTGTATGACAATGGGAGTGCAATAGTGACTCTTCTTAACAGAAAACAACTCTTGCTCGTAGGACCAGAAACTGCATGTGATTCAACTCCATTTAGGACTGGGAAACAAACGCTAGCTCGCCTTACAAGAAACACACTCTGCTTCTCAGAAAAGAGCACTCTTCTACTCTACTGTGTTTCCTATAGGGCCAGAATAGTGAGCTTGCTCAGAACAAAAGAACTGTGCTTCCTACACACACGCGCCATATCTAGGTCAATTCTGCTTAGGAAACTGACAAGAACAGTAGATCCTCTTCCGTCCCATACACTTTACTTGCTGGGAACAGACGCCAGTGCTATTTGCCCTGTGTATGACAATGCGAGCACAATAGTGACTCTTCTTACCAGAAAACTACTCTTGCTTGTAGGACCAGAAACTGCATGTGATTCAACTCCATTTAGGACTGGGAAACAAACGCTAGCTCGCTTTACAAGAAAAACACTCTGCTTTTGAGAAAAGAGCA
The DNA here is from genome assembly GCF_949786415.1 of Peromyscus eremicus. NCBI lineage: Eukaryota > Metazoa > Chordata > Mammalia > Rodentia > Cricetidae > Peromyscus > Peromyscus eremicus. The sequence goes on from NW_026734625.1 coordinate 161,251, forward strand.
CTCTTCTACTCTACTGTGTTTCCTATAGTGCCAGAATAGTGAGCTTGCTCAGAACAAAAGAACTGTGCTTCCTACACACACGGGCTATATGTAGTTCAACTCTGCTTAGGAAACTGACAAGAACAGTAGCTCCTCTTCAGTCCAATACACTGTACATGCTGGGAACAGACGCCAGTGCTATTTGCCCTGTGTATGATAATGGGAGCACAATAGTGACTCTTCTTACCAGAAAACAACTCTTGCTCATAGGACCAGACACTGCATGTGATTCAACTCCATTTATAACTGGGAAACAAACGCTAGCTCGCCTTACAATAAAGACACTCTGCTTTTGAGAAAAGAGCACTCTTCTAGTCTAATGTGTTTTTTTATAGGGCCAGAATAGTGAGCTTGCTCAGAACAAAAGAACTGTGCTTCCTACACACACCGACTATATCTAGTTCAACTCTGCTTAGGAAACTGACAAGAACAGGAGCTCCTCTTCAGTCCAATACACTGTACATGCTGGGAACAGACGCCAGTGCTATTTGCCCTGTGTATGTCAATGGGAGCGCAATAGTGACTCTTCTTACCAGAAAACAACTCTTGCTCGTAGGACCAGAAACTGCATGGGATTCAACTCCATTTAGGACTGCGAAAGAAACACTAGGTCGCCTTACAAGAAACACACTCTGCTTTTGAGAAAAGAGCACTCTTCTACTCTACAGTGATTCCTATGGGGTCTGAACAGTGAGCTTGCTCAGAAGAAAAGAACTGTGCTTCCTACACACACGGGCCATATCCAGTTCAATTCTGCTTAGGAAACTGACAAGAACAGTAGATCCTCTTCAGTCCAATACACTGTACATGCAGGGGACAGATGCTAGTGCTATTTGCAATGTGTATGACAATGGGACCGCAATAGTGACTCTTCTTACCAGAAAACATCTCTTGCTCATAGGACCACAAACTGCATGTGATTCAACTCCATTTAGGACTGCGAAACAAACGCTAGCTCGCCTTACAAGAAACACACTCTGCTTTTGAGAAAAGAGCACTCTTCTAAAATACTGTGTTTCCTACAGGGAAAGAACAGTGAGCTTGCTCAGAACAACGAACTGTGCTTCCTACACACATGGCCGTATCTAGTTCAATTCTGCTTAGGAACCTGACAAGAACAGTAGATCCTCTTCAGTCCAATACACTGTACATACTGGGAACAGACGCCAGTGCTATTTGCCCTGTGTAAAACAATGGGAGCACAATAGTGACTCTTCTTACCAGAAAACAACTCTTGCTCGTAGGAACTGAAACTGCATGTGACTCAACTCCATTTAGGACTGGGAAACAAACGCTAGCTCGCCTTACAAGAAACACACTCTGCTTTTGAAAAAAGAGCACTCTTCTACTCTACTGTGTTTCCTATGTGGTCCGAACAGTGAGCTTGCTCAGAACAAAAAAACTGTGCTTCCTCCACACACGGCCATATCTAGTTCAATTCTGCTTAGGAAACTGACATGAACAGTAGATCCTCTTCAGTCCAATACACTGTACTTGCTGGGAACAGACAACAGTGCTATTTGTCCTGTGTATGGCAATGGCAGCACAATAGTGACTCTTCTTACGAGAAAGAACTCTTGCTCGTAGGACCAGAAACTGCATGGGATTCAACTCCATTTAGGACTGGGAAACAAACGCTCGCTCGCTTTACAAGAAACACACTCTTCTTTTGAGAAAAGAGCACTCTTCTACTCTACTGTGTTTCCTATGGGGTCCAAACAGTGAGCTTGCTCAGAACAAAAGAACTGTGCTTCATACACACACGGGCCATATCTATTTCAACTCTGCTTAGGAAACTGACATGAACAGTAGATCCTCTTCAGTCCAATACACTGTACTTGCTGGGAACAGATGCAAGTGCTATTTGCACTGTGTATGGCAATGGGAGTGCAATAGTGACTCTTCTTACCAGAAAACAACTCTTGGTCCTAGGACCAGAAACTGCATGTGTCTCAACTCCATTTAAGACTGGGAAACAAACGCTAGCTCGCCTTACAAGAAAAACACTCTGCTTTTGAGAAAAGAGCACTCTTCTACTCTTCTGTGTTTCCTATAGGGCCAGAACAGTGAGCTTGATCAGAACAAAAGAACTGTGCTTCCTTCACACAGGCCATATCTAGTTCAACTCTGCTTAGGAAACTGACAAGAACAGTAGCTCCTCTTCAGTCCGATACACTGTACTTGCTGGGAATGGACCGAGTGCTATTTGCACTATGTATGGCAATGGGAGCGCAATAGTGACTTTCCTTACCAGAAAACAACTCTTGCTCGTAACACCAGAAACTGCATGTGATTCAACTCCATTTAGGACTGGGAAACAAATGCTAGCTCGCCTTACATGAAACACACTCTGCTTTTGAGAAAAGAGCACTCTTCTACTCTACTGTGTTTCCTATGGGGTCCAAACAGTGAGCTTGCTCAGAACAAAAGAACTGTGCTTCCTACACACGGACCATATCTAGTTCAACTGTGCTTAGGGAACTGACAGTACAGTAGCTCCTATTCAGTCCAATACACTGTACTTGCTGGGAATAGACGCGAGTGCTATTTGTAATGTGTATGGCAATGGGAGCGCAATAGTGACTTTCCTTACCAGAAAACAACTCTTGCTCGTAGGACCAGAAACTGCATGTGATTCAACTCCATTTAGGACTAGGAAACAAACGCTAGCTCGCCTTACAAGAAATACACTCTGCTTTTGAGAAAAGAGCACTGCTGTGGGATGTATGGCAAATGTGTTGCTAATTAATCAATAAAACACTGATTGGCCGTTGGCTAGGCAGGAAGTGTAGGCGGGGCAAGGAGGAGAATAAAGCAGGGAAGTGGAAGGCTGAGAGAGAGACACTGCCAGCCGCCATCAGGACAAGGAAGATGTAAGGTACCAGTAAGCCATGAGCCATGTGGCAAAGTAAAAATTAATAGAAATCTGCTAAATATAAGAGTAAGAGCTAGACAATAACAGGCCTTAGCTAATGGCCAAGCAGTTTAAATAATGTAAGAGTCTTTGTGTTTATTTTATAAGTGGGCCCTGAGACTGGCGGGACTTGGTGGTGGCAGCTGGAGAGAAATTCTCCAGCAACAAATGGCGTCCAATGTGTTGGCAAGAGTTTCCACCTAAAAACTGAGAAAAAAGATTCTAAACCGGAGCTAAAAACAGCTCCTAGTTGTCTCTTTCAAGCTAGTGGCAGCCTGCGTGTTTGAGCTACTATGGTGGGTTCCTGGCGTGCATGCTTGACCTGCAGTATGGCGGGAATGAGGCCTCTGCAAGTGGCACATTAAGCTGTGTGGTGGATTTAGCCTTTGCTAGTACAAAACAAAACAAAACAAAAAAAAAGAGATTTCTGGGCTACACGCTGCTTTGATAGAAGCAGAGACCCACTATTTCTGAGAGTTGATGGCTCCCAGAGCTGGCGGAAAACGTAGCCATGTTGGGAATCTGAGGTGGGCGGAGCCAGCAGCCACAGCTGCTGCAGTTTAAAGCAATAGATTCACAATAAGACAGATTCAGATGTAATAGTTTACAATGTGTGTAAAAGATATGTAGGCTTGAAAGAGACAAAAAAGGTGATATATAGAGTTATAGAAACAAATACATAGTTTTAAAAAATAAAGTCATTAAAGAGACAGTAAAGGTGGTATAAAAAATAAGCCACGTAAAAATGGATATTACACAGAGAATCTGGATTGTGTTGTCGTTGGGACTTTTAACTGCAGAAAAACATTTGATTGTAAAAGCTGTAGAGTTATGCCAAAATGTATATTTTAAAGATACCTTGACTTCAAAATTTGGACGTAAGGATATGTTGCTTTGGAAAAGAGTCTCTTTTGTTTCCACAGAAAGCCAGAGGCTATGGATTTGTTCAAGATTAAGATACATCAGGTTTGAACAGCCAAGAACCCCTGAAGGTCTCCTATGACACCATGGCCCAGATGATCCAACATCCATAATGGTTTAAACGCATCTGGCTCAGACGATACAGCCTCATGGACTATTCCATAATTCTAAATTTTTTTTTGTTTCCCCACAAGATACAGCGCCCCCTTCCAGCAGGAAGTAGTAAGAGAAGCTACGCCCAAATTCCCAAATTATATGTAATTTTACTTTGTTAAGGTTAAAACCTTCCTTTTTGAAAAAAAAAAGGGGGAAGTGCTGTGGGATGTATGGCAAATGTGTTGCTAATTAATCAATAAAACACTGATTGGCCGTTGGCTAGGCAGGAAGTGTAGGCGGGGCAAGGAGGAGAATAAAGCAGGGAAGTGGAAGGCTGAGAGAGAGACACTGCCAGCCGCCATCAGGACAAGGAAGATGTAAGGTACCAGTAAGCCATGAGCCATGTGGCAAAGTAAAGATTAATAGAAATGGGCTAAATATAAGAGTAAGAGCTAGACAATAACAGGCCTGAGCTAATGGCCAAGCAGTTTAAATAATGTAAGACTCTGTGTGTTTATTTTATAAGTGGGCTCTGAGACTGGCGGGACTTGGTGGTGGGAGCTGGAGAGAAATTCTACAGCAACAGGGCACTCTTCTACTCTACTGTGTTTCCTATGGGGTCCAAACAGTGAGCTTGCTCAGAACAAAAGAACTGTGCTTCCTACACACATGGACCATATCTAGTTCAACTCTGCTTAGGAAACTGACAAGAACAGTAGCTCCTATTCAGTCCAATACACTGTACTTGCTGGGAACAGACACCAGTGCTATTTGCACTGTGTATGGAATTTGGAGCACAATAGTGACTCTTCTTACCAGAAAACAACTCTTGCTCGTAGGAACAAAAACTACCTGTGACTCACCTCCATTTATGACTGGGAAACAAACGCTAGCTCGCCTTACAAGAAACACACTCTGCTTTAGAGAAAAGAGCACTCTTCTACTCTACTGTGTTTCCTATAGGGCCAGAACAGTGAGCTTGCTCAGAACAAGAGAACTGTGCTTCCTACACACACGGGAAATATCTCGTTCAACTCTGCTTAGGAAACTGACAAGAACAGTAGCTCCTCTTCAGTCCGATACACTGTACTTGCTGGGAACAGACGCGAGTGCTATTTGCACTGTGTATGGCAGTGGGAACACAATAGTGACTCTCCTTACCAGAAAACAACTCTTGCTCGTAGGACGAGAAACTGCATGTGATTCAACTCCATTTAGGACTGGGAAACAAACGCTAGCTCGCCTTACAAGAAACACACTCTGCTTTTAAGAAAAGAGCACTGTTCTACTCTACCATGTTTCCTATAGGGAAAAAACAGTGAGCTTGCTCAGAACAAAGGACTGTGCTTCCTACACACATGGCCGTATCTAGTTCAATTCTGGTTAGGAACCTGACAAGAACAGTAGATCCTCTTCAGTCCAATACACGGTACATGCTGGGAACAGACGCCAGTGCTATTTGCCCTGTGTAAAACAATGGGAGCACAATAGTGACTCTTCTTACCAGAAAACAACTCTTGCTCGTAGGACCAGAAACTGCATGTGATTCAACTCCATTTAGGACTGGGAAACAAACGCTAGCTCGCCTTACAAGAAACAAACTCTGCTTCTGAGAAAAGAGCACTCTTCTACTCTTCTGTGTTTCCTAAGGGCCAGAACAGTGAGCTTGCTCAGAACAAAAGAACTGTGCTTTCTACACACACGGGCCATATCTAGTTCAACTCTGCTTAGGAAACTGACAAGAACAGTAGCTCCTCTTCAGTCCAATACACTGTACTTGCTGGGAATAGACGTGAGTGCTATTTGCACTGTTTATGGCAAAGGGAGAAAAATAGTGACTTTCCTTTCCAGAAAACATCCCTTGTTGGTTGGACCAGAAACTGCATGTGATTCAACTCCATTTTGGACTGGGAAACACACGCTAGCTCGCCTTACAAGAAACACATTCTGCTTTTGAGAAAAGAGCACTCTTGTACTCTACTGTGTTTCCTATGGGGTCCGAACAGTGAGCTTGCTCAGAACTAAAGAACTGTGCTTCCTACACACACGGGCCATATCTAGTTCACTTCTGCTTAGGAACCTGACAAGAACAGTAGATCCTCTTCAGTCCAATACACTGTACTTGCTGGGAACAGACGCCAGTGCTATTTGTCCTGTGTATGGCAATGGAAGCGCAATAGTGACTCTTCTTACCAGAAAACAACTCTTGCTTGTAGGACCAGAAACTGCATGTGATTCAACTCCATTTAGGACTCGAAAACAAAAGCTAGCTCACCTTACAAGAAACACACTCTGCTTTAGAGAAAAGAGCACTCTTCTACTCTACTATGTTTCCTATAGGGCCAGAACAGTGAGCTTGCTCAGAACAAAAGAACTGTGCTTCCTACACACGGGCCATATCTAGTTCAACTCTGCTTATGAAAGTGAAAAGAACAGTAGCTCCTCTTCAGTCCGATACACTGTACTTGCTGGGAACAGACGCGAGTGCTATTTGCACTGTGTATGTCAATGGGAGCGCAATAGTGACTTTCCTTACCAGAAAACAACTCTTGCTCGTAAGACCAGAAACTGCATGAGATTCAACTCCATTTAGGACTGGGAAACAAATGCTAGCTCTCCTTACATGAAACACACTCTGCTTTTGAGAAAAGAGCACTCTTCTACTCTACTGTGTTTCCTATGGGGTCCGAACAGTGAGCTTGCTCAGAACAAAAGAACTGTGCTTCCTACACACACGGGCCATATCTAGTTCAACTCTGCTTAGGAAACTGACAAGAACAATAGCTCCTCTTCCTTCCAATACACTGTACTTGCAGGGAACAGACGCGAATGCTATTTGCACTGTGTATGGCAATTGGAGCACAATAGTGACTTGTCTTACCAGAAAACAACTCTTGCTCATAGGATAAAAAACTGCATGTGACTCAACTCCATTTAGGACTGGGAAACAAACGCTAGCTCGCCTTACAAGAAACAAACTCTGCTTCTGAGAAAAGAGCACTCTTCTACTCTTCTGTGTTTCCTAAGGGCCAGAACAGTGAGCTTGCTCAGAACAAAAGAACTGTGCTTTCTACACACACGGGCCATATCTAGTTCAACTCTGCTTAGGAAACTGACAAGAACAGTAGCTCCTCTTCAGTCCAATACACTGTACTTGCTGGGAACAGACGCCAGTGCTATTTGCCCTGTGTATGACAATGGGAGTTCAATAGTGACTCTTCTTACCAGAAAAAAAACTCTTGCTCGTAGGACCAGAAACTGCATGTGATTCAACTCCATTTAGGACTGTGCAACAAACGCTAGCTTGCCTTACAAGAAAAACACTCTGCTTTTGAGAAAAGGGCACTCTTCTACTCTAATGTGTTTCCTATGGGTTTGATCAGTGAGCTTACAATACAAAAGAACTGTGCTTCCTACACACACGGGCCATATCTAGTTCAAATCTGCTTAGGAAACTGACAGAAACAGTAGCTCCTATTCAGTCCAATACACTGAACTTGATGGGAACAGACGCGAGTCCTCTTTGCACTGTGTGTGGCAATGGGAGGGCAATAGTGATTTTCCTTACCAGAAAACAACTCTTGCTCGTAGGATCAAAAACTGCATGTGATTCAACTACATTTAGGACTGGGAAACAAATGCTAGCTCCCCTTACAAGAAACACACTCTGCTTTTGAGAAAAGATCACTCTTCTACTCTACTGTGTTTCCTATAGGGCCAGAACAGTGAGTTTACTCAGAACAAAAGAACTGTTCTTCCTACAGACACGGCCATATCTAGATCAATTTTGCTTAGGAAACTAACAAGAACAGTAGATTCTCTTCAGTCCCATACACTGTACTTGCTGGGAAAAGACGCGAGTGCTATTTGCACTGTATATGGCAATGGGAGTGAAATACTGACTCTTATTACCAGAAAACAACTCTTGCTCGTAGGACCAGAAACTGCATGTGATTCAAATCCTTTTAGGACGGGAAACAAACGCTAGCGCGCCTTACAAGAAACACTCTCTGCTTTTGAGAAAAGAGCACTCTTCTACTCTACTGTATTTCCTATAGGACAAGAATAGTGAGCTTGCTCAGAACAAAAGAACTGTGCTTCCTACACACACGGGCTATATCTAGTTCAACTCTGCTTAGAAAACTGACAAGAACAGTAGCTCCTCTTCAGTCCAATACACTGTCTTGGTGGGAACAGACGCCAGTGCTATTTGCCCTGTGTATGACAATGGGAGCTCAATAGTGACTCTTCTTACCAGAAAACAACTCTTGCTCGTAGGACCAGACACTGCATGTGATTCAACTCCATTTAGGACTAAGAAACAAACACTAGCTTGCCTTACAAGAAACACACTTTGCTTTTGAGAAAAGATCACCCTTCTAATCTACTGTTTTTCCTATAGGGCAAGAACAGTGAGCTTGCTCAGAACAAAAGAACTGTGCTTCCTACACACACGGGCCATATCTAGTTTAACTCCACTTAGGAAACTGACAAGAACAGTAGCTCCTATTCAGTCCAATACACTGTACTTGATGGGAACAGACGTGAGTCCTCTTTGCACTGTGTGTGGCAATGGGAGCACAATAGTGACTTTTCTTACCAGAAAGCAACTCTTGCTCGTAGGATCAAAAACTACATGTGATTCAACTCCATTTAGGACTGGGAAACAAACGCAAGCACGCCTTACAAGACTGACACTCTGCTTTTGAGAAAAGACCACTCTTCTACTCTACTGTGTTTCCTATAGGGTCAGAACAGTGAGCTTACTCAGAACAAAAGAACTGTGCTTCCTACACACAGGGCCATATCTAGTTCAATTCTGCTTAGGAAACTGACAAGAACCGTAGATCATTTTCAGTCCAAAAACCTGTACATGCTGGGAACAGACGCCAGTGCAATTTGCCCTGTGTATGACAATGGGAGCACAATAGTGACTCTTCTTAATAGAAAACAACTCTTGCTCGTAGGACCAGAAACTGCATGTGATTCAACTCCATTTAGGACTGGGAAACAAATGCTAGCTCGCCTTACAAGAAACACACTCTGCTTTTGAGAAAAGACCACTCTTCTACTCTACTGTGTTTCCTATGGGTTTGATCAGTGAGCTTACAGTAGAAAAGAACTGTGCTTCCTACACACAAGGGCCATATCTAGTTCAACTCTGCTTAGGAAACTGACAAGAACAGTAGCTCCTCTTCAGTCCAATACACTGTACTTGATGGGAACAGACGCGAGTCCTCTTTGCACTGTGTGTGGCAATGGGAGCAAAATAGTGACTTTCCTTACCAGAAAACAACTCTTGCTCGTAGGATCAAAAACTGCATGTGATTCAACTCTATTTAGTACTGGGAAACAAATGCTAGCTCCCCTTACAAGAAACACACTCTGCTTTTGAGAAAAGATCACTCTTCTACTCTACGGTATTTCCGATAGGGTCAGAACAGTGAGCTTACTCAGAACAAAAGAACTGTGCTTCCTACACACACGGCCATATCTAGTTCAATTCTTCTGAGGAAACTGACCAGAACAGTAGATCCTCTTCAGTCCAATACACTGTACATGCTGGGAACAGATGCCAGTGCTATTTGCCCTGTGTATGACAAAGAAAGCACAACAGTCACTCTTCTTACCAGAAAACAACTCTTGCTCGTAGGACCAGAAACTGCATGTGATTCAACTCCATTTAGGACTGGGAAACAAATGCTAGCTCGCCTTATAAGAAACACACTCTGCTTTTGAGAAAAGAGCACTCTTCTAATCTACTGTGTTTACTATGGGTTCGAACAGTGAGCTTGCTCAGAACAAAAGAACTGTGCTTCCTACACACACGGGCCATATCTAGTTTAACTCCGCTTAGGAAACTGACAAGAACAGTAGCTCCTCTTCAGTCCAATACACTGTACTTGCTGGGAACAGACACGAGAGCTATTTGCACTGTATATGGCAATGGGAACGCAATAGTGACTCTTCTTACCAGTTAACATCTCTTGCTCGTAGGACCAGAAACTGCATGTGATTCAACTCCATTTAGGACTGTTAAACAATCGCTAGCTCGCCTTGCAAGAAACACATTCTGCTTCTCAGAAAAGAGCACTCTTCTACTCTACTGTGTTTCCTATTGGGCCAGAATAGTGAGCTTGCTCAGAACAAAAGAACTGTGCTTCCTACACACACGTGCCATATCTAGGTAAATTCTGCTTAGGAAACTGACAAGAACAGTAGATCCTCTTCCGCCCATACACTGTACTTGCTGGGAACAGACGCCAGTGCTATTTGCCCTGTGTTTGACAATGGGAGCACAACAGTGACTCTTCTTACCAGAAAACAACTCTTGCTCGTAGGACCAGAAACTGCATGTGATTCTACTCCATTTACGACTGGGAAACAAACGCTAGCTCGCTTTACAAGAAAAACACTCTGCTTTTGAGAAAAGAGCAGTCTTCTACTCTACTGTGTTTCCTATAGGGCCAGAATAGTTTGCTTGCTCAGAACAAAAGAACTGTGCTTCCTACACACACGGGCTATATCTAGTACAACTCTGCTTAGGAAACTGACAAGAACAGTAGCTCCTCTTCAGTCCAATACACTGTACATGCTGGGAACAGACGCCAGTGCTATTTGCCCTGTGTATTTTAATGGTAGCGCAATAGTGACTCTTCTTACCAGAAAACAACTCTTGTTCGTAGGACCAGAAACTGCATGTGATTCAACTCCATTTATAACTGGGAAACAAACGCTAGCTCGCCTTACAATAAACACACTCTGCTTTTGAGAAAAGAGCACTCTTCTAGTCTAATGTGTTTTTTGTAAGGCCAGAATAGTGAGCTTGCTCAGAACAAAAGAACTGTGCTTCCTACACACACTGACTATATCTAGTTAAACTCTGCTTAGGAAACTGACAAGAACAGTAGATCCTCTTCAGTCCAATACACTGTACATGCTGGGAACAGACGCCAGTGCTATTTGCCCTGTGTATGATAATGGGAGTGCAATAATGACTCTTCTTACCAGAAAACAACTCTTGCTCGTAGAAACAGAAACTGCATGTGTTTCAACTGCATTTAGGACTGGGAAACAAATGCTAGCTCGCCTTACAAGAAACACAATCTGCTTTTGAGAAAAGAGCACTCTTCTACTCTACTCTGTTTCCTATGGGTTCGATCAGTGAGCTTACAGTACAAAAGAACTGGGCTTCCTACACACATGGGCCATATCTAGTTCAACTCTGCTTAGGAAACTGACAAGAACAGTAGCTCTTCTTCAGTCCAATACACTGTACTTGATGGGAACAGACGCGAGTCCTCTTTGTACTGTGTGTGGCAATGGGAGCACAATAGTGTCTTTCCTTACCAGAAAACAACTCTAGCTCGTAGGACCAAAAACTGCATGTGATTCAACTCAATTTAGGACTGGGAAACAAACGCTAGCTCGCCTTACAAGAAACACACTCTGCTTTTGAGAAAAGAGCACTCTTCTACTCTACTCTGTTTCCTATGGGTTCGATCAGTGAGCTTACAGTACAAAAGAACTGGGCTTCCTACACACACGGGCCATATCTAGTTCAACTCTGCTTAGGAAACTGACAAGAACAGTAGCTCCTCTTCAGTCCAATACACGGTAATTGATGGGAACAGACGCGAGACCTCTTTGCACTGTGTGTGGCAATGGGAGCACAATAGTGTCTTTCCTTACCAGAAAAGAACTCTTGCTCATAGGACCAGAAACTGCATGTGATTCAACTCCAGTTAGGACTGGAAAACAAACGCTAGCTCGCCTTACAAGAAACACACTCTGCTTTTGAGAAAAGAGCACTCTTCTACTCTACTGTGTTTCCTATAGGGCCAGAACAGAGAGCTTGCTCAGAACAAAAGAACTGTGCTTCCTACATACACGGCCATATCTAGTTCAATTCTGCTTAGGAAACTGACAAGAACAATAGATCCTTTTCAGTCCAATGCACTGTACATGCTGGGAACAGACGCGAGTGCTATTTGCACTATGTAAGGCAATGGGAGCGCAATAGTGACTTTCCTTAACAGAAAACAACTCTTGCTCGTAGGACCAGAAACTGCATGTGACTCAACTCCATTTAGGACTGGGAAACAAACGCTAGCTCACCTTACAAGAAACACACTCTGCTTTTGAGAAACAGCACTCTTCTACTCTACTGTGTTTCCTATGGGGTCAGAACAGTGAGCTTGCTCAGAACAAAAGAACTGTGCTTCCTACACACACGGGCTGTATCTAGTTCAACTCTGCTTAGGAAACTGACAAGAACAGTAGCTCCTCTTCAGACTAATACACTGTACTTGCTGGAAACAGACGCGAGTGCTATTTGCACTGTGTATGGCAAAGGGAGCGCAATAGTGACTTTCCTTACCAGAGAACAACTCTTGCAGGTAGGACCAAAAACTGCATGAGATTCAACTCCAGTTAGGACTGGGAAACAAATGCTAGCTCGACTTACAAGAAAAACACTCTGCTTTTGAAAAAGAGCACTCTTCTACTCTACTGTGTTTCCCATAGGGCCAGAACAGAGAACTTGCTCAGAACAAAATAACTGTGCTTCCTACACACACAGGCCATACCTAGTTTAACTCTGCTTGGGAAACTGACAAGAACAGTAGCTCCTATTCAGTCCAATACTCTGTTCATGCAGGGAAGAGACGCCAGTGCTATATGCACTGTGTATGGCAATGGGAGCGCAATAGTGACTCTTATTACCAGAAAAAAACTCTTGCTCGTAGGACCAGAAACTTCACGGGATTCAATTCCATTTCTGACTGGGATACAAACACTAGCTTGCCTTTCATGAAACACACTCTGCTTTTCAGAAAAGAGCACTCTTCTACTCTACAGTGTTTCCTATGGTGTCCGAACAGTGAGCTTGCTCAGAACAAAAGAACTGTGCTTCCTACACACACGGGCCCTAGCTAGTTCAACTCTGCTTAGGAAACTGACAAGAACAGTAGCTCCTCTTCAGTCCAATACACTGTACTTGCTGGGAACAGACGCGAGTGCTATTTGCACTGTGTATGGCAAAGGGAGCGCGATAGTGACATTCCTTACCAGAAAACAACTCTTGCTCATAGGACCAGAAACTGCATGTGACTCAACTCCCTTTAGGACTGGGAAAGAAACGCAAGCACGCCTTACAAGAAACACACTCTGCTTTTGAGAAAAGAGCACTCTTCTACTCTACTGTGTTTCCTATAGGTCCAGAACAGTGAACTTGCTCAGAACAAAAGAAATGTGCTTCCTACACACACAGGCCATATCTAGTTTAACTCTGCTTAGGAAACTGACAAGAACAGTAGCTCTTATTCAGTGCAATACTCTGTACATGCAGGGAACAGACGCCAGTGCTATATGCACTGTGTATGGCAATGGGAGCGCAACAGTGACTCTTATTACCAGAAAAAAACTCTTGCTCGTAGGACCAGAAACTGCACGGGATTCAATTCAATTTCTGACTGGGAAACAAACAGTAGCTTGCCTTTCAAGAAACACACTCTGCTTTTCAGAAAAGAGCACTCTTCTACTCTACAGTGTTTCCTACAGTGTCCGAACAGTGAGCTTGCTCAGAACAAAAGAACTGTGCTTCCTACACACACGGGCCATATCTAGTTCAACTCTGCTTAGGAAACTGACAAGAACAGTAGCTCCTCTTCAATCCAATACACTGTACTTGCTGGAAACAGACACGAGTGCTATTTGCACTGTGTATGGCAAAGGGAGCGCAATAGTGACTTTCCTTAACAGAAAACAACTCTTGCTGGTAGGACCAAAAACTGCATGTGATTCAACTCCATTTAGGACTGGGAAACAAACGCTAGCTAACCTTACAAAAAACACACTCTGCTTTTGAGAAAAGAGCACTGTTCTACTCTACTGTGTTTCCTATGGGGTCCGAACAGTGAGCTTGATCGGAACAAAAGAACTGTGCTTCCTACACACACAGGCTGTATCTAGTTCAACTCTGCTTAGGAAACTGACAAGAACAGTAGCTCCTCTTCAGACTTATACACTGTACTTGCTGGAAACAGACGCGAGTGCTATTTGCACTGTGTATGGCAAAGGGAGCGCAATAGTGACTTTCCTTACCAGAAAAAAACTCTTGCTGGTAGGACCAAAAACTGCATGTGATTCAACTCATTTAGGACTGGTAAACAAACGCTAGCTCGCCTTACAAGAAACACACTCTGCTTTTGAGAAAAGAGCACTCTTCTAAAATACTGTGTTTCCTACAGGGAAAGAACAGTGAGCTTGCTCAGAACAACGAACTGTGCTTCCTACACACATGGCCATATCTAGTTCAATTCTGCTTAGGAACCTGACAAGAACAGTAGATCCTCTTCAGTCCAATACACTGTACATGCTGGGAACAGACGCCAGTGCTATTTGCCCTGTGTAAAACAATGGGAGCACAATAGTGACTCTTCTTACCAGAAAACAACTCTTGCTCGTAGGAACTGAAACTGCATGTGACTCAACTCCATTTAGGACTGGGAAACAAACGCTAGCTCGCCTTACAAGAAACACACTCTGCTTTTGAAAAAAGAGCACTCTTCTACTCTACTGTGTTTCCTATGTGGTCCGAACAGTGAGCTTGCTCAGAACAAAAAAACTGTGCTTCCTCCACACACGGCCATATCTAGTTCAATTCTGCTTAGGAAACTGACATGAACAGTAGATCCTCTTCAGTCCAATACACTGTACTTGCTGGGAACAGACAACAGTGCTATTTGTCCTGTGTATGGCAATGGCAGCACAATAGTGACTCTTCTTACGAGAAAGAACTCTTGCTCGTAGGACCAGAAACTGCATGGGATTCAACTCCATTTAGGACTGGGAAACAAACGCTCGCTCGCTTTACAAGAAACACACTCTTCTTTTGAGAAAAGAGCACTCTTCTACTCTACTGTGTTTCCTATGGGGTCCAAACAGTGAGCTTGCTCAGAACAAAAGAACTGTGCTTCATACACACACGGGCCATATCTATTTCAACTCTGCTTAGGAAACTGACATGAACAGTAGATCCTCTTCAGTCCAATACACTGTACTTGCTGGGAACAGATGCAAGTGCTATTTGCACTGTGTATGGCAATGGGAGTGCAATAGTGACTCTTCTTACCAGAAAACAACTCTTGGTCCTAGGACCAGAAACTGCATGTGTCTCAACTCCATTTAAGACTGGGAAACAAACGCTAGCTCGCCTTACAAGAAAAACACTCTGCTTTTGAGAAAAGAGCACTCTTCTACTCTTCTGTGTTTCCTATAGGGCCAGAACAGTGAGCTTGATCAGAACAAAAGAACTGTGCTTCCTTCACACAGGCCATATCTAGTTCAACTCTGCTTAGGAAACTGACAAGAACAGTAGCTCCTCTTCAGTCCGATACACTGTACTTGCTGGGAATGGACCGAGTGCTATTTGCACTATGTATGGCAATGGGAGCGCAATAGTGACTTTCCTTACCAGAAAACAACTCTTGCTCGTAACACCAGAAACTGCATGTGATTCAACTCCATTTAGGACTGGGAAACAAATGCTAGCTCGCCTTACATGAAACACACTCTGCTTTTGAGAAAAGAGCACTCTTCTACTCTACTGTGTTTCCTATGGGGTCCAAACAGTGAGCTTGCTCAGAACAAAAGAACTGTGCTTCCTACACACGGACCATATCTAGTTCAACTGTGCTTAGGGAACTGACAGTACAGTAGCTCCTATTCAGTCCAATACACTGTACTTGCTGGGAATAGACGCGAGTGCTATTTGTAATGTGTATGGCAATGGGAGCGCAATAGTGACTTTCCTTACCAGAAAACAACTCTTGCTCGTAGGACCAGAAACTGCATGTGATTCAACTCCATTTAGGACTAGGAAACAAACGCTAGCTCGCCTTACAAGAAATACACTCTGCTTTTGAGAAAAGAGCACTGCTGTGGGATGTATGGCAAATGTGTTGCTAATTAATCAATAAAACACTGATTGGCCGTTGGCTAGGCAGGAAGTGTAGGCGGGGCAAGGAGGAGAATAAAGCAGGGAAGTGGAAGGCTGAGAGAGAGACACTGCCAGCCGCCATCAGGACAAGGAAGATGTAAGGTACCAGTAAGCCATGAGCCATGTGGCAAAGTAAAAATTAATAGAAATCTGCTAAATATAAGAGTAAGAGCTAGACAATAACAGGCCTTAGCTAATGGCCAAGCAGTTTAAATAATGTAAGAGTCTTTGTGTTTATTTTATAAGTGGGCTCTGAGACTGGCGGGACTTGGTGGTGGCAGCTGGAGAGAAATTCTCCAGCAACAAATGGCGTCCAATGTGTTGGCAAGAGTTTCCACCTAAAAACTGAGAAAAAAGATTCTAAACCGGAGCTAAAAACAGCTCCTAGTTGTCTCTTTCAAGCTAGTGGCAGCCTGCGTGTTTGAGCTACTATGGTGGGTTCCTGGCGTGCATGCTTGACCTGCAGTATGGCGGGAATGAGGCCTCTGCAAGTGGCACATTAAGCTGTGTGGTGGATTTAGCCTTTGCTAGTACAAAACAAAACAAAACAAAAAAAAAGAGATTTCTGGGCTACACGCTGCTTTGATAGAAGCAGAGACCCACTATTTCTGAGAGTTGATGGCTCCCAGAGCTGGCGGAAAACGTAGCCATGTTGGGAATCTGAGGTGGGCGGAGCCAGCAGCCACAGCTGCTGCAGTTTAAAGCAATAGATTCACAATAAGACAGATTCAGATGTAATAGTTTACAATGTGTGTAAAAGATATGTAGGCTTGAAAGAGACAAAAAAGGTGATATATAGAGTTATAGAAACAAATACATAGTTTTAAAAAATAAAGTCATTAAAGAGACAGTAAAGGTGGTATAAAAAATAAGCCACGTAAAAATGGATATTACACAGAGAATCTGGATTGTGTTGTCGTTGGGACTTTTAACTGCAGAAAAACATTTGATTGTAAAAGCTGTAGAGTTATGCCAAAATGTATATTTTAAAGATACCTTGACTTCAAAATTTGGACGTAAGGATATGTTGCTTTGGAAAAGAGTCTCTTTTGTTTCCACAGAAAGCCAGAGGCTATGGATTTGTTCAAGATTAAGATACATCAGGTTTGAACAGCCAAGAACCCCTGAAGGTCTCCTATGACACCATGGCCCAGATGATCCAACATCCATAATGGTTTAAACGCATCTGGCTCAGACGATACAGCCTCATGGACTATTCCATAATTCTAAATTTTTTTTTTCCCCACAAGATACAGCGCCCCCTTCCAGCAGGAAGTAGTAAGAGAAGCTACGCCCAAATTCCCAAATTATATGTAATTTTACTTTGTTAAGGTTAAAACCTTCCTTTTTGAAAAAAAAAAAGGGGAAGTGCTGTGGGATGTATGGCAAATGTGTTGCTAATTAATCAATAAAACACTGATTGGCCGTTGGCTAGGCAGGAAGTGTAGGCGGGGCAAGGAGGAGAATAAAGCGGGGAAGTGGAAGGCTGAGAGAGAGACACTGCCAGCCGCCATCAGGACAAGGAAGATGTAAGGTACCAGTAAGCCATGAGCCATGTGGCAAAGTAAAGATTAATAGAAATGGGCTAAATATAAGAGTAAGAGCTAGACAATAACAGGCCTGAGCTAATGGCCAAGCAGTTTAAATAATGTAAGACTCTGTGTGTTTATTTTATAAGTGGGCTCTGAGACTGGCGGGACTTGGTGGTGGGAGCTGGAGAGAAATTCTACAGCAACAGGGCACTCTTCTACTCTACTGTGTTTCCTATGGGGTCCAAACAGTGAGCTTGCTCAGAACAAAAGAACTGTGCTTCCTACACACATGGACCATATCTAGTTCAACTCTGCTTAGGAAACTGACAAGAACAGTAGCTCCTATTCAGTCCAATACACTGTACTTGCTGGGAACAGACACCAGTGCTATTTGCACTGTGTATGGAATTTGGAGCACAATAGTGACTCTTCTTACCAGAAAACAACTCTTGCTCGTAGGAACAAAAACTACCTGTGACTCACCTCCATTTATGACTGGGAAACAAACGCTAGCTCGCCTTACAAGAAACACACTCTGCTTTAGAGAAAAGAGCACTCTTCTACTCTACTGTGTTTCCTATAGGGCCAGAACAGTGAGCTTGCTCAGAACAAGAGAACTGTGCTTCCTACACACACGGGAAATATCTCGTTCAACTCTGCTTAGGAAACTGACAAGAACAGTAGCTCCTCTTCAGTCCGATACACTGTACTTGCTGGGAACAGACGCGAGTGCTATTTGCACTGTGTATGGCAGTGGGAACACAATAGTGACTCTCCTTACCAGAAAACAACTCTTGCTCGTAGGACGAGAAACTGCATGTGATTCAACTCCATTTAGGACTGGGAAACAAACGCTAGCTCGCCTTACAAGAAACACACTCTGCTTTTAAGAAAAGAGCACTGTTCTACTCTACCATGTTTCCTATAGGGAAAAAACAGTGAGCTTGCTCAGAACAAAGGACTGTGCTTCCTACACACATGGCCGTATCTAGTTCAATTCTGGTTAGGAACCTGACAAGAACAGTAGATCCTCTTCAGTCCAATACACGGTACATGCTGGGAACAGACGCCAGTGCTATTTGCCCTGTGTAAAACAATGGGAGCACAATAGTGACTCTTCTTACCAGAAAACAACTCTTGCTCGTAGGACCAGAAACTGCATGTGATTCAACTCCATTTAGGACTGGGAAACAAACGCTAGCTCGCCTTACAAGAAACAAACTCTGCTTCTGAGAAAAGAGCACTCTTCTACTCTTCTGTGTTTCCTAAGGGCCAGAACAGTGAGCTTGCTCAGAACAAAAGAACTGTGCTTTCTACACACACGGGCCATATCTAGTTCAACTCTGCTTAGGAAACTGACAAGAACAGTAGCTCCTCTTCAGTCCAATACACTGTACTTGCTGGGAATAGACGTGAGTGCTATTTGCACTGTTTATGGCAAAGGGAGAAAAATAGTGACTTTCCTTTCCAGAAAACATCCCTTGTTGGTTGGACCAGAAACTGCATGTGATTCAACTCCATTTTGGACTGGGAAACACACGCTAGCTCGCCTTACAAGAAACACATTCTGCTTTTGAGAAAAGAGCACTCTTGTACTCTACTGTGTTTCCTATGGGGTCCGAACAGTGAGCTTGCTCAGAACTAAAGAACTGTGCTTCCTACACACACGGGCCATATCTAGTTCACTTCTGCTTAGGAACCTGACAAGAACAGTAGATCCTCTTCAGTCCAATACACTGTACTTGCTGGGAACAGACGCCAGTGCTATTTGTCCTGTGTATGGCAATGGAAGCGCAATAGTGACTCTTCTTACCAGAAAACAACTCTTGCTTGTAGGACCAGAAACTGCATGTGATTCAACTCCATTTAGGACTGGAAAACAAAAGCTAGCTCACCTTACAAGAAACACACTCTGCTTTAGAGAAAAGAGCACTCTTCTACTCTACTATGTTTCCTATAGGGCCAGAACAGTGAGCTTGCTCAGAACAAAAGAACTGTGCTTCCTACACACGGGCCATATCTAGTTCAACTCTGCTTATGAAAGTGAAAAGAACAGTAGCTCCTCTTCAGTCCGATACACTGTACTTGCTGGGAACAGACGCGAGTGCTATTTGCACTGTGTATGTCAATGGGAGCGCAATAGTGACTTTCCTTACCAGAAAACAACTCTTGCTCGTAAGACCAGAAACTGCATGAGATTCAACTCCATTTAGGACTGGGAAACAAATGCTAGCTCTCCTTACATGAAACACACTCTGCTTTTGAGAAAAGAGCACTCTTCTACTCTACTGTGTTTCCTATGGGGTCCGAACAGTGAGCTTGCTCAGAACAAAAGAACTGTGCTTCCTACACACACGGGCCATATCTAGTTCAACTCTGCTTAGGAAACTGACAAGAACAATAGCTCCTCTTCCTTCCAATACACTGTACTTGCAGGGAACAGACGCGAATGCTATTTGCACTCTGTATGGCAATTGGAGCACAATAGTGACTTGTCTTACCAGAAAACAACTCTTGCTCGTAGGATAAAAAACTGCATGTGACTCAACTCCATTTAGGACTGGGAAACAAACGCTAGCTCGCCTTACAAGAAACAAACTCTGCTTCTGAGAAAAGAGCACTCTTCTACTCTTCTGTGTTTCCTAAGGGCCAGAACAGTGAGCTTGCTCAGAACAAAAGAACTGTGCTTTCTACACACACGGGCCATATCTAGTTCAACTCTGCTTAGGAAACTGACAAGAACAGTAGCTCCTCTTCAGTCCAATACACTGTACTTGCTGGGAACAGACGCCAGTGCTATTTGCCCTGTGTATGACAATGGGAGTTCAATAGTGACTCTTCTTACCAGAAAAAAAACTCTTGCTCGTAGGACCAGAAACTGCATGTGATTCAACTCCATTTAGGACTGTGCAACAAACGCTAGCTTGCCTTACAAGAAAAACACTCTGCTTTTGAGAAAAGGGCACTCTTCTACTCTAATGTGTTTCCTATGGGTTTGATCAGTGAGCTTACAATACAAAAGAACTGTGCTTCCTACACACACGGGCCATATCTAGTTCAAATCTGCTTAGGAAACTGACAGAAACAGTAGCTCCTATTCAGTCCAATACACTGAACTTGATGGGAACAGACGCGAGTCCTCTTTGCACTGTGTGTGGCAATGGGAGGGCAATAGTGATTTTCCTTACCAGAAAACAACTCTTGCTCGTAGGATCAAAAACTGCATGTGATTCAACTACATTTAGGACTGGGAAACAAATGCTAGCTCCCCTTACAAGAAACACACTCTGCTTTTGAGAAAAGATCACTCTTCTACTCTACTGTGTTTCCTATAGGGCCAGAACAGTGAGTTTACTCAGAACAAAAGAACTGTTCTTCCTACAGACACGGCCATATCTAGATCAATTTTGCTTAGGAAACTAACAAGAACAGTAGATTCTCTTCAGTCCCATACACTGTACTTGCTGGGAAAAGACGCGAGTGCTATTTGCACTGTATATGGCAATGGGAGTGAAATACTGACTCTTATTACCAGAAAACAACTCTTGCTCGTAGGACCAGAAACTGCATGTGATTCAAATCCTTTTAGGACGGGAAACAAACGCTAGCGCGCCTTACAAGAAACACTCTCTGCTTTTGAGAAAAGAGCACTCTTCTACTCTACTGTATTTCCTATAGGACAAGAATAGTGAGCTTGCTCAGAACAAAAGAACTGTGCTTCCTACACACACGGGCTATATCTAGTTCAACTCTGCTTAGAAAACTGACAAGAACAGTAGCTCCTCTTCAGTCCAATACACTGTCTTGGTGGGAACAGACGCCAGTGCTATTTGCCCTGTGTATGACAATGGGAGCTCAATAGTGACTCTTCTTACCAGAAAACAACTCTTGCTCGTAGGACCAGACACTGCATGTGATTCAACTCCATTTTGGACTAAGAAACAAACACTAGCTTGCCTTACAAGAAACACACTTTGCTTTTGAGAAAAGATCACCCTTCTAATCTACTGTTTTTCCTATAGGGCAAGAACAGTGAGCTTGCTCAGAACAAAAGAACTGTGCTTCCTACACACACGGGCCATATCTAGTTTAACTCCACTTAGGAAACTGACAAGAACAGTAGCTCCTATTCAGTCCAATACACTGTACTTGATGGGAACAGACGTGAGTCCTCTTTGCACTGTGTGTGGCAATGGGAGCACAATAGTGACTTTTCTTACCAGAAAGCAACTCTTGCTCGTAGGATCAAAAACTACATGTGATTCAACTCCATTTAGGACTGGGAAACAAACGCTAGCACGCCTTACAAGACTGACACTCTGCTTTTGAGAAAAGACCACTCTTCTACTCTACTGTGTTTCCTATAGGGTCAGAACAGTGAGCTTACTCAGAACAAAAGAACTGTGCTTCCTACATACACGGCCATATCTAGTTCAATTCTGCTTAGGAAACTGACAAGAACAATAGATCCTTTTCAGTCCAATGCACTGTACATGCTGGGAACAGACGCGAGTGCTATTTGCACTGTGTATGGCAAAGGGAGCGCGATAGTGACATTCCTTACCAGAAAACAACTCTTGCTCATAGGACCAGAAACTGCATGTGACTCAACTCCCTTTAGGACTGGGAAAGAAACGCAAGCACGCCTTACAAGAAACACACTCTGCTTTTGAGAAAAGAGCACTCTTCTACTCTACTGTGTTTCCTATAGGTCCAGAACAGTGAACTTGCTCAGAACAAAAGAAATGTGCTTCCTACACACACAGGCCATATCTAGTTTAACTCTGCTTAGGAAACTGACAAGAACAGTAGCTCTTATTCAGTGCAATACTCTGTACATGCAGGGAACAGACGCCAGTGCTATATGCACTGTGTATGGCAATGGGAGCGCAACAGTGACTCTTATTACCAGAAAAAAACTCTTGCTCGTAGGACCAGAAACTGCACGGGATTCAATTCAATTTCTGACTGGGAAACAAACAGTAGCTTGCCTTTCAAGAAACACACTCTGCTTTTCAGAAAAGAGCACTCTTCTACTCTACAGTGTTTCCTACAGTGTCCGAACAGTGAGCTTGCTCAGAACAAAAGAACTGTGCTTCCTACACACACGGGCCATATCTAGTTCAACTCTGCTTAGGAAACTGACAAGAACAGTAGCTCCTCTTCAATCCAATACACTGTACTTGCTGGAAACAGACACGAGTGCTATTTGCACTGTGTATGGCAAAGGGAGCGCAATAGTGACTTTCCTTAACAGAAAACAACTCTTGCTGGTAGGACCAAAAACTGCATGTGATTCAACTCCATTTAGGACTGGGAAACAAACGCTAGCTAACCTTACAAAAAACACACTCTGCTTTTGAGAAAAGAGCACTGTTCTACTCTACTGTGTTTCCTATGGGGTCCGAACAGTGAGCTTGATCGGAACAAAAGAACTGTGCTTCCTACACACACAGGCTGTATCTAGTTCAACTCTGCTTAGGAAACTGACAAGAACAGTAGCTCCTCTTCAGACTTATACACTGTACTTGCTGGAAACAGACGCGAGTGCTATTTGCACTGTGTATGGCAAAGGGAGCGCAATAGTGACTTTCCTTACCAGAAAAAAACTCTTGCTGGTAGGACCAAAAACTGCATGTGATTCAACTCATTTAGGACTGGTAAACAAACGCTAGCTCGCCTTACAAGAAACACACTCTGCTTTTGAGAAAAGAGCACTCTTCTAAAATACTGTGTTTCCTACAGGGAAAGAACAGTGAGCTTGCTCAGAACAACGAACTGTGCTTCCTACACACATGGCCATATCTAGTTCAATTCTGCTTAGGAACCTGACAAGAACAGTAGATCCTCTTCAGTCCAATACACTGTACATGCTGGGAACAGACGCCAGTGCTATTTGCCCTGTGTAAAACAATGGGAGCACAATAGTGACTCTTCTTACCAGAAAACAACTCTTGCTCGTAGGAACTGAAACTGCATGTGACTCAACTCCATTTAGGACTGGGAAACAAACGCTAGCTCGCCTTACAAGAAACACACTCTGCTTTTGAAAAAAGAGCACTCTTCTACTCTACTGTGTTTCCTATGTGGTCCGAACAGTGAGCTTGCTCAGAACAAAAAAACTGTGCTTCCTCCACACACGGCCATATCTAGTTCAATTCTGCTTAGGAAACTGACATGAACAGTAGATCCTCTTCAGTCCAATACACTGTACTTGCTGGGAACAGACAACAGTGCTATTTGTCCTGTGTATGGCAATGGCAGCACAATAGTGACTCTTCTTACGAGAAAGAACTCTTGCTCGTAGGACCAGAAACTGCATGGGATTCAACTCCATTTAGGACTGGGAAACAAACGCTCGCTCGCTTTACAAGAAACACACTCTTCTTTTGAGAAAAGAGCACTCTTCTACTCTACTGTGTTTCCTATGGGGTCCAAACAGTGAGCTTGCTCAGAACAAAAGAACTGTGCTTCATACACACACGGGCCATATCTATTTCAACTCTGCTTAGGAAACTGACATGAACAGTAGATCCTCTTCAGTCCAATACACTGTACTTGCTGGGAACAGATGCAAGTGCTATTTGCACTGTGTATGGCAATGGGAGTGCAATAGTGACTCTTCTTACCAGAAAACAACTCTTGGTCCTAGGACCAGAAACTGCATGTGTCTCAACTCCATTTAAGACTGGGAAACAAACGCTAGCTCGCCTTACAAGAAAAACACTCTGCTTTTGAGAAAAGAGCACTCTTCTACTCTTCTGTGTTTCCTATAGGGCCAGAACATTGAGCTTGATCAGAACAAAAGAACTGTGCTTCCTTCACACAGGCCTTATCTAGTTCAACTCTGCTTAGGAAACTGACAAGAACAGTAGCTCCTCTTCAGTCCGATACACTGTACTTGCTGGGAATGGACCGAGTGCTATTTGCACTATGTATGGCAATGGGAGCGCAATAGTGACTTTCCTTACCAGAAAACAACTCTTGCTCGTAACACCAGAAACTGCATGTGATTCAACTCCATTTAGGACTGGGAAACAAATGCTAGCTCGCCTTACATGAAACACACTCTGCTTTTGAGAAAAGAGCACTCTTCTACTCTACTGTGTTTCCTATGGGGTCCAAACAGTGAGCTTGCTCAGAACAAAAGAACTGTGCTTCCTACACACGGACCATATCTAGTTCAACTGTGCTTAGGGAACTGACAGTACAGTAGCTCCTATTCAGTCCAATACACTGTACTTGCTGGGAATAGACGCGAGTGCTATTTGTAATGTGTATGGCAATGGGAGCGCAATAGTGACTTTCCTTACCAGAAAACAACTCTTGCTCGTAGGACCAGAAACTGCATGTGATTCAACTCCATTTAGGACTAGGAAACAAACGCTAGCTCGCCTTACAAGAAATACACTCTGCTTTTGAGAAAAGAGCACTGCTGTGGGATGTATGGCAAATGTGTTGCTAATTAATCAATAAAACACTGATTGGCCGTTGGCTAGGCAGGAAGTGTAGGCGGGGCAAGGAGGAGAATAAAGCAGGGAAGTGGAAGGCTGAGAGAGAGACACTGCCAGCCGCCATCAGGACAAGGAAGATGTAAGGTACCAGTAAGCCATGAGCCATGTGGCAAAGTAAAAATTAATAGAAATCTGCTAAATATAAGAGTAAGAGCTAGACAATAACAGGCCTTAGCTAATGGCCAAGCAGTTTAAATAATGTAAGAGTCTTTGTGTTTATTTTATAAGTGGGCTCTGAGACTGGCGGGACTTGGTGGTGGCAGCTGGAGAGAAATTCTCCAGCAACAAATGGCGTCCAATGTGTTGGCAAGAGTTTCCACCTAAAAACTGAGAAAAAAGATTCTAAACCGGAGCTAAAAACAGCTCCTAGTTGTCTCTTTCAAGCTAGTGGCAGCCTGCGTGTTTGAGCTACTATGGTGGGTTCCTGGCGTGCATGCTTGACCTGCAGTATGGCGGGAATGAGGCCTCTGCAAGTGGCACATTAAGCTGTGTGGTGGATTTAGCCTTTGCTAGTACAAAACAAAACAAAACAAAAAAAAAGAGATTTCTGGGCTACACGCTGCTTTGATAGAAGCAGAGACCCACTATTTCTGAGAGTTGATGGCTCCCAGAGCTGGCGGAAAACGTAGCCATGTTGGGAATCTGAGGTGGGCGGAGCCAGCAGCCACAGCTGCTGCAGTTTAAAGCAATAGATTCACAATAAGACAGATTCAGATGTAATAGTTTACAATGTGTGTAAAAGATATGTAGGCTTGAAAGAGACAAAAAAGGTGATATATAGAGTTATAGAAACAAATACATAGTTTTAAAAAATAAAGTCATTAAAGAGACAGTAAAGGTGGTATAAAAAATAAGCCACGTAAAAATGGATATTACACAGAGAATCTGGATTGTGTTGTCGTTGGGACTTTTAACTGCAGAAAAACATTTGATTGTAAAAGCTGTAGAGTTATGCCAAAATGTATATTTTAAAGATACCTTGACTTCAAAATTTGGACGTAAGGATATGTTGCTTTGGAAAAGAGTCTCTTTTGTTTCCACAGAAAGCCAGAGGCTATGGATTTGTTCAAGATTAAGATACATCAGGTTTGAACAGCCAAGAACCCCTGAAGGTCTCCTATGACACCATGGCCCAGATGATCCAACATCCATAATGGTTTAAACGCATCTGGCTCAGACGATACAGCCTCATGGACTATTCCATAATTCTAAATTTTTTTTTTTCCCCACAAGATACAGCGCCCCCTTCCAGCAGGAAGTAGTAAGAGAAGCTACGCCCAAATTCCCAAATTATATGTAATTTTACTTTGTTAAGGTTAAAACCTTCCTTTTTGAAAAAAAAAAAGGGGAAGTGCTGTGGGATGTATGGCAAATGTGTTGCTAATTAATCAATAAAACACTGATTGGCCGTTGGCTAGGCAGGAAGTGTAGGCGGGGCAAGGAGGAGAATAAAGCGGGGAAGTGGAAGGCTGAGAGAGAGACACTGCCAGCCGCCATCAGGACAAGGAAGATGTAAGGTACCAGTAAGCCATGAGCCATGTGGCAAAGTAAAGATTAATAGAAATGGGCTAAATATAAGAGTAAGAGCTAGACAATAACAGGCCTGAGCTAATGGCCAAGCAGTTTAAATAATGTAAGACTCTGTGTGTTTATTTTATAAGTGGGCTCTGAGACTGGCGGGACTTGGTGGTGGGAGCTGGAGAGAAATTCTACAGCAACAGGGCACTCTTCTACTCTACTGTGTTTCCTATGGGGTCCAAACAGTGAGCTTGCTCAGAACAAAAGAACTGTGCTTCCTACACACATGGACCATATCTAGTTCAACTCTGCTTAGGAAACTGACAAGAACAGTAGCTCCTATTCAGTCCAATACACTGTACTTGCTGGGAACAGACACCAGTGCTATTTGCACTGTGTATGGAATTTGGAGCACAATAGTGACTCTTCTTACCAGAAAACAACTCTTGCTCGTAGGAACAAAAACTACCTGTGACTCACCTCCATTTATGACTGGGAAACAAACGCTAGCTCGCCTTACAAGAAACACACTCTGCTTTAGAGAAAAGAGCACTCTTCTACTCTACTGTGTTTCCTATAGGGCCAGAACAGTGAGCTTGCTCAGAACAAGAGAACTGTGCTTCCTACACACACGGGAAATATCTCGTTCAACTCTGCTTAGGAAACTGACAAGAACAGTAGCTCCTCTTCAGTCCGATACACTGTACTTGCTGGGAACAGACGCGAGTGCTATTTGCACTGTGTATGGCAGTGGGAACACAATAGTGACTCTCCTTACCAGAAAACAACTCTTGCTCGTAGGACGAGAAACTGCATGTGATTCAACTCCATTTAGGACTGGGAAACAAACGCTAGCTCGCCTTACAAGAAACACACTCTGCTTTTAAGAAAAGAGCACTGTTCTACTCTACCATGTTTCCTATAGGGAAAAAACAGTGAGCTTGCTCAGAACAAAGGACTGTGCTTCCTACACACATGGCCGTATCTAGTTCAATTCTGGTTAGGAACCTGACAAGAACAGTAGATCCTCTTCAGTCCAATACACGGTACATGCTGGGAACAGACGCCAGTGCTATTTGCCCTGTGTAAAACAATGGGAGCACAATAGTGACTCTTCTTACCAGAAAACAACTCTTGCTCGTAGGACCAGAAACTGCATGTGATTCAACTCCATTTAGGACTGGGAAACAAACGCTAGCTCGCCTTACAAGAAACAAACTCTGCTTCTGAGAAAAGAGCACTCTTCTACTCTTCTGTGTTTCCTAAGGGCCAGAACAGTGAGCTTGCTCAGAACAAAAGAACTGTGCTTTCTACACACACGGGCCATATCTAGTTCAACTCTGCTTAGGAAACTGACAAGAACAGTAGCTCCTCTTCAGTCCAATACACTGTACTTGCTGGGAATAGACGTGAGTGCTATTTGCACTGTTTATGGCAAAGGGAGAAAAATAGTGACTTTCCTTTCCAGAAAACATCCCTTGTTGGTTGGACCAGAAACTGCATGTGATTCAACTCCATTTTGGACTGGGAAACACACGCTAGCTCGCCTTACAAGAAACACATTCTGCTTTTGAGAAAAGAGCACTCTTGTACTCTACTGTGTTTCCTATGGGGTCCGAACAGTGAGCTTGCTCAGAACTAAAGAACTGTGCTTCCTACACACACGGGCCATATCTAGTTCACTTCTGCTTAGGAACCTGACAAGAACAGTAGATCCTCTTCAGTCCAATACACTGTACTTGCTGGGAACAGACGCCAGTGCTATTTGTCCTGTGTATGGCAATGGAAGCGCAATAGTGACTCTTCTTACCAGAAAACAACTCTTGCTTGTAGGACCAGAAACTGCATGTGATTCAACTCCATTTAGGACTGGAAAACAAAAGCTAGCTCACCTTACAAGAAACACACTCTGCTTTAGAGAAAAGAGCACTCTTCTACTCTACTATGTTTCCTATAGGGCCAGAACAGTGAGCTTGCTCAGAACAAAAGAACTGTGCTTCCTACACACGGGCCATATCTAGTTCAACTCTGCTTATGAAAGTGAAAAGAACAGTAGCTCCTCTTCAGTCCGATACACTGTACTTGCTGGGAACAGACGCGAGTGCTATTTGCACTGTGTATGTCAATGGGAGCGCAATAGTGACTTTCCTTACCAGAAAACAACTCTTGCTCGTAAGACCAGAAACTGCATGAGATTCAACTCCATTTAGGACTGGGAAACAAATGCTAGCTCTCCTTACATGAAACACACTCTGCTTTTGAGAAAAGAGCACTCTTCTACTCTACTGTGTTTCCTATGGGGTCCGAACAGTGAGCTTGCTCAGAACAAAAGAACTGTGCTTCCTACACACACGGGCCATATCTAGTTCAACTCTGCTTAGGAAACTGACAAGAACAATAGCTCCTCTTCCTTCCAATACACTGTACTTGCAGGGAACAGACGCGAATGCTATTTGCACTCTGTATGGCAATTGGAGCACAATAGTGACTTGTCTTACCAGAAAACAACTCTTGCTCGTAGGATAAAAAACTGCATGTGACTCAACTCCATTTAGGACTGGGAAACAAACGCTAGCTCGCCTTACAAGAAACAAACTCTGCTTCTGAGAAAAGAGCACTCTTCTACTCTTCTGTGTTTCCTAAGGGCCAGAACAGTGAGCTTGCTCAGAACAAAAGAACTGTGCTTTCTACACACACGGGCCATATCTAGTTCAACTCTGCTTAGGAAACTGACAAGAACAGTAGCTCCTCTTCAGTCCAATACACTGTACTTGCTGGGAACAGACGCCAGTGCTATTTGCCCTGTGTATGACAATGGGAGTTCAATAGTGACTCTTCTTACCAGAAAAAAAACTCTTGCTCGTAGGACCAGAAACTGCATGTGATTCAACTCCATTTAGGACTGTGCAACAAACGCTAGCTTGCCTTACAAGAAAAACACTCTGCTTTTGAGAAAAGGGCACTCTTCTACTCTAATGTGTTTCCTATGGGTTTGATCAGTGAGCTTACAATACAAAAGAACTGTGCTTCCTACACACACGGGCCATATCTAGTTCAAATCTGCTTAGGAAACTGACAGAAACAGTAGCTCCTATTCAGTCCAATACACTGAACTTGATGGGAACAGACGCGAGTCCTCTTTGCACTGTGTGTGGCAATGGGAGGGCAATAGTGATTTTCCTTACCAGAAAACAACTCTTGCTCGTAGGATCAAAAACTGCATGTGATTCAACTACATTTAGGACTGGGAAACAAATGCTAGCTCCCCTTACAAGAAACACACTCTGCTTTTGAGAAAAGATCACTCTTCTACTCTACTGTGTTTCCTATAGGGCCAGAACAGTGAGTTTACTCAGAACAAAAGAACTGTTCTTCCTACAGACACGGCCATATCTAGATCAATTTTGCTTAGGAAACTAACAAGAACAGTAGATTCTCTTCAGTCCCATACACTGTACTTGCTGGGAAAAGACGCGAGTGCTATTTGCACTGTATATGGCAATGGGAGTGAAATACTGACTCTTATTACCAGAAAACAACTCTTGCTCGTAGGACCAGAAACTGCATGTGATTCAAATCCTTTTAGGACGGGAAACAAACGCTAGCGCGCCTTACAAGAAACACTCTCTGCTTTTGAGAAAAGAGCACTCTTCTACTCTACTGTATTTCCTATAGGACAAGAATAGTGAGCTTGCTCAGAACAAAAGAACTGTGCTTCCTACACACACGGGCTATATCTAGTTCAACTCTGCTTAGAAAACTGACAAGAACAGTAGCTCCTCTTCAGTCCAATACACTGTCTTGGTGGGAACAGACGCCAGTGCTATTTGCCCTGTGTATGACAATGGGAGCTCAATAGTGACTCTTCTTACCAGAAAACAACTCTTGCTCGTAGGACCAGACACTGCATGTGATTCAACTCCATTTTGGACTAAGAAACAAACACTAGCTTGCCTTACAAGAAACACACTTTGCTTTTGAGAAAAGATCACCCTTCTAATCTACTGTTTTTCCTATAGGGCAAGAACAGTGAGCTTGCTCAGAACAAAAGAACTGTGCTTCCTACACACACGGGCCATATCTAGTTTAACTCCACTTAGGAAACTGACAAGAACAGTAGCTCCTATTCAGTCCAATACACTGTACTTGATGGGAACAGACGTGAGTCCTCTTTGCACTGTGTGTGGCAATGGGAGCACAATAGTGACTTTTCTTACCAGAAAGCAACTCTTGCTCGTAGGATCAAAAACTACATGTGATTCAACTCCATTTAGGACTGGGAAACAAACGCTAGCACGCCTTACAAGACTGACACTCTGCTTTTGAGAAAAGACCACTCGTCTACTCTACTGTGTTTCCTATAGGGTCAGAACAGTGAGCTTACTCAGAACAAAAGAACTGTGCTTCCTACATACACGGCCATATCTAGTTCAATTCTGCTTAGGAAACTGACAAGAACAATAGATCCTTTTCAGTCCAATGCACTGTACATGCTGGGAACAGACGCGAGTGCTATTTGCACTATGTAAGGCAATGGGAGCGCAATAGTGACTTTCCTTAACAGAAAACAACTCTTGCTCGTAGGACCAGAAACTGCATGTGACTCAACTCCATTTAGGACTGGGAAACAAACGCTAGCTCACCTTACAAGAAACACACTCTGCTTTTGAGAAAAGAGCACTCTTCTACTCTACTGTGTTTCCTATGGGGTCAGAACAGTGAGCTTGCTCAGAACAAAAGAACTGTGCTTCCTACACACACGGGCTGTATCTAGTTCAACTCTGCTTAGGAAACTGACAAGAACAGTAGCTCCTCTTCAGACTAATACACTGTACTTGCTGGAAACAGACGCGAGTGCTATTTGCACTGTGTATGGCAAAGGGAGCGCAATAGTGACTTTCCTTACCAGAGAACAACTCTTGCAGGTAGGACCAAAAACTGCATGAGATTCAACTCCAGTTAGGACTGGGAAACAAATGCTAGCTCGACTTACAAGAAAAACACTCTGCTTTTGAAAAAGAGCACTCTTCTACTCTACTGTGTTTCCCATAGGGCCAGAACAGAGAACTTGCTCAGAACAAAATAACTGTGCTTCCTACACACACAGGCCATACCTAGTTTAACTCTGCTTGGGAAACTGACAAGAACAGTAGCTCCTATTCAGTCCAATACTCTGTTCATGCAGGGAACAGACGCCAGTGCTATATGCACTGTGTATGGCAATGGGAGCGCAACAGTGACTCTTATTACCAGAAAAAAACTCTTGCTCGTAGGACCAGAAACTGCACGGGATTCAATTCAATTTCTGACTGGGAAACAAACAGTAGCTTGCCTTTCAAGAAACACACTCTGCTTTTCAGAAAAGAGCACTCTTCTACTCTACAGTGTTTCCTACAGTGTCCGAACAGTGAGCTTGCTCAGAACAAAAGAACTGTGCTTCCTACACACACGGGCCATATCTAGTTCAACTCTGCTTAGGAAACTGACAAGAACAGTAGCTCCTCTTCAATCCAATACACTGTACTTGCTGGAAACAGACACGAGTGCTATTTGCACTGTGTATGGCAAAGGGAGCGCAATAGTGACTTTCCTTAACAGAAAACAACTCTTGCTGGTAGGACCAAAAACTGCATGTGATTCAACTCCATTTAGGACTGGGAAACAAACGCTAGCTAACCTTACAAAAAACACACTCTGCTTTTGAGAAAAGAGCACTGTTCTACTCTACTGTGTTTCCTATGGGGTCCGAACAGTGAGCTTGATCGGAACAAAAGAACTGTGCTTCCTACACACACAGGCTGTATCTAGTTCAACTCTGCTTAGGAAACTGACAAGAACAGTAGCTCCTCTTCAGACTTATACACTGTACTTGCTGGAAACAGACGCGAGTGCTATTTGCACTGTGTATGGCAAAGGGAGCGCAATAGTGACTTTCCTTACCAGAAAAAAACTCTTGCTGGTAGGACCAAAAACTGCATGTGATTCAACTCATTTAGGACTGGTAAACAAACGCTAGCTCGCCTTACAAGAAACACACTCTGCTTTTGAGAAAAGAGCACTCTTCTAAAATACTGTGTTTCCTACAGGGAAAGAACAGTGAGCTTGCTCAGAACAACGAACTGTGCTTCCTACACACATGGCCATATCTAGTTCAATTCTGCTTAGGAACCTGACAAGAACAGTAGATCCTCTTCAGTCCAATACACTGTACATGCTGGGAACAGACGCCAGTGCTATTTGCCCTGTGTAAAACAATGGGAGCACAATAGTGACTCTTCTTACCAGAAAACAACTCTTGCTCGTAGGAACTGAAACTGCATGTGACTCAACTCCATTTAGGACTGGGAAACAAACGCTAGCTCGCCTTACAAGAAACACACTCTGCTTTTGAAAAAAGAGCACTCTTCTACTCTACTGTGTTTCCTATGTGGTCCGAACAGTGAGCTTGCTCAGAACAAAAAAACTGTGCTTCCTCCACACACGGCCATATCTAGTTCAATTCTGCTTAGGAAACTGACATGAACAGTAGATCCTCTTCAGTCCAATACACTGTACTTGCTGGGAACAGACAACAGTGCTATTTGTCCTGTGTATGGCAATGGCAGCACAATAGTGACTCTTCTTACGAGAAAGAACTCTTGCTCGTAGGACCAGAAACTGCATGGGATTCAACTCCATTTAGGACTGGGAAACAAACGCTCGCTCGCTTTACAAGAAACACACTCTTCTTTTGAGAAAAGAGCACTCTTCTACTCTACTGTGTTTCCTATGGGGTCCAAACAGTGAGCTTGCTCAGAACAAAAGAACTGTGCTTCATACACACACGGGCCATATCTATTTCAACTCTGCTTAGGAAACTGACATGAACAGTAGATCCTCTTCAGTCCAATACACTGTACTTGCTGGGAACAGATGCAAGTGCTATTTGCACTGTGTATGGCAATGGGAGTGCAATAGTGACTCTTCTTACCAGAAAACAACTCTTGGTCCTAGGACCAGAAACTGCATGTGTCTCAACTCCATTTAAGACTGGGAAACAAACGCTAGCTCGCCTTACAAGAAAAACACTCTGCTTTTGAGAAAAGAGCACTCTTCTACTCTTCTGTGTTTCCTATAGGGCCAGAACATTGAGCTTGATCAGAACAAAAGAACTGTGCTTCCTTCACACAGGCCTTATCTAGTTCAACTCTGCTTAGGAAACTGACAAGAACAGTAGCTCCTCTTCAGTCCGATACACTGTACTTGCTGGGAATGGACCGAGTGCTATTTGCACTATGTATGGCAATGGGAGCGCAATAGTGACTTTCCTTACCAGAAAACAACTCTTGCTCGTAACACCAGAAACTGCATGTGATTCAACTCCATTTAGGACTGGGAAACAAATGCTAGCTCGCCTTACATGAAACACACTCTGCTTTTGAGAAAAGAGCACTCTTCTACTCTACTGTGTTTCCTATGGGGTCCAAACAGTGAGCTTGCTCAGAACAAAAGAACTGTGCTTCCTACACACGGACCATATCTAGTTCAACTGTGCTTAGGGAACTGACAGTACAGTAGCTCCTATTCAGTCCAATACACTGTACTTGCTGGGAATAGACGCGAGTGCTATTTGTAATGTGTATGGCAATGGGAGCGCAATAGTGACTTTCCTTACCAGAAAACAACTCTTGCTCGTAGGACCAGAAACTGCATGTGATTCAACTCCATTTAGGACTAGGAAACAAACGCTAGCTCGCCTTACAAGAAATACACTCTGCTTTTGAGAAAAGAGCACTGCTGTGGGATGTATGGCAAATGTGTTGCTAATTAATCAATAAAACACTGATTGGCCGTTGGCTAGGCAGGAAGTGTAGGCGGGGCAAGGAGGAGAATAAAGCAGGGAAGTGGAAGGCTGAGAGAGAGACACTGCCAGCCGCCATCAGGACAAGGAAGATGTAAGGTACCAGTAAGCCATGAGCCATGTGGCAAAGTAAAAATTAATAGAAATCTGCTAAATATAAGAGTAAGAGCTAGACAATAACAGGCCTTAGCTAATGGCCAAGCAGTTTAAATAATGTAAGAGTCTTTGTGTTTATTTTATAAGTGGGCTCTGAGACTGGCGGGACTTGGTGGTGGCAGCTGGAGAGAAATTCTCCAGCAACAAATGGCGTCCAATGTGTTGGCAAGAGTTTCCACCTAAAAACTGAGAAAAAAGATTCTAAACCGGAGCTAAAAACAGCTCCTAGTTGTCTCTTTCAAGCTAGTGGCAGCCTGCGTGTTTGAGCTACTATGGTGGGTTCCTGGCGTGCATGCTTGACCTGCAGTATGGCGGGAATGAGGCCTCTGCAAGTGGCACATTAAGCTGTGTGGTGGATTTAGCCTTTGCTAGTACAAAACAAAACAAAACAAAAAAAAAGAGATTTCTGGGCTACACGCTGCTTTGATAGAAGCAGAGACCCACTATTTCTGAGAGTTGATGGCTCCCAGAGCTGGCGGAAAACGTAGCCATGTTGGGAATCTGAGGTGGGCGGAGCCAGCAGCCACAGCTGCTGCAGTTTAAAGCAATAGATTCACAATAAGACAGATTCAGATGTAATAGTTTACAATGTGTGTAAAAGATATGTAGGCTTGAAAGAGACAAAAAAGGTGATATATAGAGTTATAGAAACAAATACATAGTTTTAAAAAATAAAGTCATTAAAGAGACAGTAAAGGTGGTATAAAAAATAAGCCACGTAAAAATGGATATTACACAGAGAATCTGGATTGTGTTGTCGTTGGGACTTTTAACTGCAGAAAAACATTTGATTGTAAAAGCTGTAGAGTTATGCCAAAATGTATATTTTAAAGATACCTTGACTTCAAAATTTGGACGTAAGGATATGTTGCTTTGGAAAAGAGTCTCTTTTGTTTCCACAGAAAGCCAGAGGCTATGGATTTGTTCAAGATTAAGATACATCAGGTTTGACCAGCCAAGACCCCCTGAAGGTCTCCTATGACACCATGGCCCAGATGATCCAACATCCATAATGGTTTAAACGCATCTGGCTCAGACGATACAGCCTCATGGACTATTCCATAATTCTAAATTTTTTTTTGTTTCCCCACAAGATACAGCGCCCCCTTCCAGCAGGAAGTAGTAAGAGAAGCTACGCCCAAATTCCCAAATTATATGTAATTTTACTTTGTTAAGGTTAAAACCTTCCTTTTTGAAAAAAAAAAAGGGGGAAGTGCTGTGGGATGTATGGCAAATGTGTTGCTAATTAATCAATAAAACACTGATTGGCCGTTGGCTAGGCAGGAAGTGTAGGCGGGGCAAGGAGGAGAATAAAGCGGGGAAGTGGAAGGCTGAGAGAGAGACACTGCCAGCCGCCATCAGGACAAGGAAGATGTAAGGTACCAGTAAGCCATGAGCCATGTGGCAAAGTAAAGATTAATAGAAATGGGCTAAATATAAGAGTAAGAGCTAGACAATAACAGGCCTGAGCTAATGGCCAAGCAGTTTAAATAATGTAAGACTCTGTGTGTTTATTTTATAAGTGGGCTCTGAGACTGGCGGGACTTGGTGGTGGGAGCTGGAGAGAAATTCTACAGCAACAGGGCACTCTTCTACTCTACTGTGTTTCCTATGGGGTCCAAACAGTGAGCTTGCTCAGAACAAAAGAACTGTGCTTCCTACACACATGGACCATATCTAGTTCAACTCTGCTTAGGAAACTGACAAGAACAGTAGCTCCTATTGAGTCCAATACACTGTACTTGCTGGGAACAGACACCAGTGCTATTTGCACTGTGTATGGAATTTGGAGCACAATAGTGACTCTTCTTACCAGAAAACAACTCTTGCTCGTAGGAACAAAAACTACCTGTGACTCACCTCCATTTATGACTGGGAAACAAACGCTAGCTCGCCTTACAAGAAACACACTCTGCTTTAGAGAAAAGAGCACTCTTCTACTCTACTGTGTTTCCTATAGGGCCAGAACAGTGAGCTTGCTCAGAACAAGAGAACTGTGCTTCCTACACACACGGGAAATATCTCGTTCAACTCTGCTTAGGAAACTGACAAGAACAGTAGCTCCTCTTCAGTCCGATACACTGTACTTGCTGGGAACAGACGCAAGTGCTATTTGCACTGTGTATGGCAGTGGGAACACAATAGTGACTCTCCTTACCAGAAAACAACTCTTGCTCGTAGGACGAGAAACTGCATGTGATTCAACTCCATTTAGGACTGGGAAACAAACGCTAGCTCGCCTTACAAGAAACACACTCTGCTTTTAAGAAAAGAGCACTGTTCTACTCTACCATGTTTCCTATAGGGAAAAAACAGTGAGCTTGCTCAGAACAAAGGACTGTGCTTCCTACACACATGGCCGTATCTAGTTCAATTCTGGTTAGGAACCTGACAAGAACAGTAGATCCTCTTCAGTCCAATACACGGTACATGCTGGGAACAGACGCCAGTGCTATTTGCCCTGTGTAAAACAATGGGAGCACAATAGTGACTCTTCTTACCAGAAAACAACTCTTGCTCGTAGGACCAGAAACTGCATGTGATTCAACTCCATTTAGGACTGGGAAACAAACGCTAGCTCGCCTTACAAGAAACAAACTCTGCTTCTGAGAAAAGAGCACTCTTCTACTCTTCTGTGTTTCCTAAGGGCCAGAACAGTGAGCTTGCTCAGAACAAAAGAACTGTGCTTTCTACACACACGGGCCATATCTAGTTCAACTCTGCTTAGGAAACTGACAAGAACAGTAGCTCCTCTTCAGTCCAATACACTGTACTTGCTGGGAATAGACGTGAGTGCTATTTGCACTGTTTATGGCAAAGGGAGAAAAATAGTGACTTTCCTTTCCAGAAAACATCCCTTGTTGGTTGGACCAGAAACTGCATGTGATTCAACTCCATTTTGGACTGGGAAACACACGCTAGCTCGCCTTACAAGAAACACATTCTGCTTTTGAGAAAAGAGCACTCTTGTACTCTACTGTGTTTCCTATGGGGTCCGAACAGTGAGCTTGCTCAGAACTAAAGAACTGTGCTTCCTACACACACGGGGCATATCTAGTTCACTTCTGCTTAGGAACCTGACAAGAACAGTAGATCCTCTTCAGTCCAATACACTGTACTTGCTGGGAACAGACGCCAGTGCTATTTGTCCTGTGTATGGCAATGGAAGCGCAATAGTGACTCTTCTTACCAGAAAACAACTCTTGCTTGTAGGACCAGAAACTGCATGTGATTCAACTCCATTTAGGACTGGAAAACAAAAGCTAGCTCACCTTACAAGAAACACACTCTGCTTTAGAGAAAAGAGCACTCTTCTACTCTACTATGTTTCCTATAGGGCCAGAACAGTGAGCTTGCTCAGAACAAAAGAACTGTGCTTCCTACACACGGGCCATATCTAGTTCAACTCTGCTTATGAAAGTGAAAAGAACAGTAGCTCCTCTTCAGTCCGATACACTGTACTTGCTGGGAACAGACGCGAGTGCTATTTGCACTGTGTATGTCAATGGGAGCGCAATAGTGACTTTCCTTACCAGAAAACAACTCTTGCTCGTAAGACCAGAAACTGCATGAGATTCAACTCCATTTAGGACTGGGAAACAAATGCTAGCTCTCCTTACATGAAACACACTCTGCTTTTGAGAAAAGAGCACTCTTCTACTCTACTGTGTTTCCTATGGGGTCCGAACAGTGAGCTTGCTCAGAACAAAAGAACTGTGCTTCCTACACACACGGGCCATATCTAGTTCAACTCTGCTTAGGAAACTGACAAGAACAATAGCTCCTCTTCCTTCCAATACACTGTACTTGCAGGGAACAGACGCGAATGCTATTTGCACTGTGTATGGCAATTGGAGCACAATAGTGACTTGTCTTACCAGAAAACAACTCTTGCTCGTAGGATAAAAAACTGCATGTGACTCAACTCCATTTAGGACTGGGAAACAAACGCTAGCTCGCCTTACAAGAAACAAACTCTGCTTCTGAGAAAAGAGCACTCTTCTACTCTTCTGTGTTTCCTAAGGGCCAGAACAGTGAGCTTGCTCAGAACAAAAGAACTGTGCTTTCTACACACACGGGCCATATCTAGTTCAACTCTGCTTAGGAAACTGACAAGAACAGTAGCTCCTCTTCAGTCCAATACACTGTACTTGCTGGGAACAGACGCCAGTGCTATTTGCCCTGTGTATGACAATGGGAGTTCAATAGTGACTCTTCTTACCAGAAAAAAACTCTTGCTCGTAGGACCAGAAACTGCATGTGATTCAACTCCATTTAGGACTGTGCAACAAACGCTAGCTTGCCTTACAAGAAAAACACTCTGCTTTTGAGAAAAGGGCACTCTTCTACTCTAATGTGTTTCCTATGGGTTTGATCAGTGAGCTTACAATACAAAAGAACTGTGCTTCCTACACACACGGGCCATATCTAGTTCAAATCTGCTTAGGAAACTGACAGAAACAGTAGCTCCTATTCAGTCCAATACACTGAACTTGATGGGAACAGACGCGAGTCCTCTTTGCACTGTGTGTGGCAATGGGAGGGCAATAGTGATTTTCCTTACCAGAAAACAACTCTTGCTCGTAGGATCAAAAACTGCATGTGATTCAACTACATTTAGGACTGGGAAACAAATGCTAGCTCCCCTTACAAGAAACACACTCTGCTTTTGAGAAAAGATCACTCTTCTACTCTACTGTGTTTCCTATAGGGCCAGAACAGTGAGTTTACTCAGAACAAAAGAACTGTTCTTCCTACAGACACGGCCATATCTAGTTCAATTTTGCTTAGGAAACTAACAAGAACAGTAGATTCTCTTCAGTCCCATACACTGTACTTGCTGGGAAAAGACGCGAGTGCTATTTGCACTGTATATGGCAATGGGAGTGAAATATTGACTCTTATTACCAGAAAACAACTCTTGCTCGTAGGACCAGAAACTGCATGTGATTCAAATCCTTTTAGGACGGGAAACAAACGCTAGCGCGCCTTACAAGAAACACTCTCTGCTTTTGAGAAAAGAGCACTCTTCTACTCTACTGTATTTCCTATAGGACAAGAATAGTGAGCTTGCTCAGAACAAAAGAACTGTGCTTCCTACACACACGGGCTATATCTAGTTCAACTCTGCTTAGAAAACTGACAAGAACAGTAGCTCCTCTTCAGTCCAATACACTGTCTTGGTGGGAACAGACGCCAGTGCTATTTGCCCTGTGTATGACAATGGGAGCTCAATAGTGACTCTTCTTACCAGAAAACAACTCTTGCTCGTAGGACCAGACACTGCATGTGATTCAACTCCATTTATGACTAAGAAACAAACACTAGCTTGCCTTACAAGAAACACACTTTGCTTTTGAGAAAAGATCACCCTTCTAATCTACTGTTTTTCCTATAGGGCAAGAACAGTGAGCTTGCTCAGAACAAGGGAACTGTGCTTCCTACACACACGGGCCATATCTAGTTTAACTCCACTTAGGAAACTGACAAGAACAGTAGCTCCTATTCAGTCCAATACACTGTACTTGATGGGAACAGACGTGAGTCCTCTTTGCACTGTGTGTGGCAATGGGAGCACAATAGTGACTTTTCTTACCAGAAAGCAACTCTTGCTCGTAGGATCAAAAACTACATGTGATTCAACTCCATTTAGGACTGGGAAACAAACGCTAGCTCACCTTACAAGACTGACACTCTGCTTTTGAGAAAAGACCACTCTTCTACTCTACTGTGTTTCCTATAGGGCCAGAACAGTGAGCTTACTCAGAACAAAAGAACTGT
This sequence comes from Peromyscus eremicus, assembly GCF_949786415.1. Lineage (NCBI taxonomy): Eukaryota > Metazoa > Chordata > Mammalia > Rodentia > Cricetidae > Peromyscus > Peromyscus eremicus. The sequence goes on from NW_026734625.1 coordinate 201,563, forward strand.
GCTTCCTACACACAGGGCCATATCTAGTTCAATTCTGCTTAGGAAACTGACAAGAACCGTAGATCATTTTCAGTCCAAAAACCTGTACATGCTGGGAACAGACGCCAGTGCAATTTGCCCTGTGTATGACAATGGGAGCACAATAGTGACTCTTCTTAATAGAAAACAACTCTTGCTCGTAGGACCAGAAACTGCATGTGATTCAACTCCATTTAGGACTGGGAAACAAATGCTAGCTCGCCTTACAAGAAACACACTCTGCTTTTGAGAAAAGACCACTCTTCTACTCTACTGTGTTTCCTATGGGTTTGATCAGTGAGCTTACAGTAGAAAAGAATTGTGCTTCCTACACACAAGGGCCATATCTAGTTCAACTCTGCTTAGGAAACTGACAAGAACAGTAGCTCCTCTTCAGTCCAATACACTGTACTTGATGGGAACAGACGCGAGTCCTCTTTGCACTGTGTGTGGCAATGGGAGCAAAATAGTGACTTTCCTTACCAGAAAACAACTCTTGCTCGTAGGATCAAAAACTGCATGTGATTCAACTCTATTTAGTACTGGGAAACAAACGCTAGCTCCCCTTACAAGAAACACACTCTGCTTTTGAGAAAAGATCACTCTTCTACTCTACTGTGTTTCCTATGGGGTCAGAACAGTGAGCTTGCTCAGAACAAAAGAACTGTGCTTCCTACACACACGGGCTGTATCTAGTTCAACTCTGCTTAGGAAACTGACAAGAACAGTAGCTCCTCTTCAGACTAATACACTGTACTTGCTGGAAACAGACGCGAGTGCTATTTGCACTGTGTATGGCAAAGGGAGCGCAATAGTGACTTTCCTTACCAGAGAACAACTCTTGCAGGTAGGACCAAAAACTGCATGAGATTCAACTCCAGTTAGGACTGGGAAACAAATGCTAGCTCGACTTACAAGAAAAACACTCTGCTTTTGAAAAAGAGCACTCTTCTACTCTACTGTGTTTCCCATAGGGCCAGAACAGAGAACTTGCTCAGAACAAAATAACTGTGCTTCCTACACACACAGGCCATACCTAGTTTAACTCTGCTTGGGAAACTGACAAGAACAGTAGCTCCTATTCAGTCCAATACTCTGTTCATGCAGGGAACAGACGCCAGTGCTATATGCACTGTGTATGGCAATGGGAGCGCAATAGTGACTCTTATTACCAGAAAAAAACTCTTGCTCGTAGGACCAGAAACTTCACGGGATTCAATTCCATTTCTGACTGGGAAACAAACACTAGCTTGCCTTTCATGAAACACACTCTGCTTTTCAGAAAAGAGCACTCTTCTACTCTACAGTGTTTCCTATGGTGTCCGAACAGTGAGCTTGCTCAGAACAAAAGAACTGTGCTTCCTACACACACGGGCCCTAGCTAGTTCAACTCTGCTTAGGAAACTGACAAGAACAGTAGCTCCTCTTCAGTCCAATACACTGTACTTGCTGGGAACAGACGCGAGTGCTATTTGCACTGTGTATGGCAAAGGGAGCGCGATAGTGACATTCCTTACCAGAAAACAACTCTTGCTCATAGGACCAGAAACTGCATGTGACTCAACTCCCTTTAGGACTGGGAAAGAAACGCAAGCACGCCTTACAAGAAACACACTCTGCTTTTGAGAAAAGAGCACTCTTCTACTCTACTGTGTTTCCTATAGGTCCAGAACAGTGAACTTGCTCAGAACAAAAGAAATGTGCTTCCTACACACACAGGCCATATCTAGTTTAACTCTGCTTAGGAAACTGACAAGAACAGTAGCTCTTATTCAGTGCAATACTCTGTACATGCAGGGAACAGACGCCAGTGCTATATGCACTGTGTATGGCAATGGGAGCGCAACAGTGACTCTTATTACCAGAAAAAAACTCTTGCTCGTAGGACCAGAAACTGCACGGGATTCAATTCAATTTCTGACTGGGAAACAAACAGTAGCTTGCCTTTCAAGAAACACACTCTGCTTTTCAGAAAAGAGCACTCTTCTACTCTACAGTGTTTCCTACAGTGTCCGAACAGTGAGCTTGCTCAGAACAAAAGAACTGTGCTTCCTACACACACGGGCCATATCTAGTTCAACTCTGCTTAGGAAACTGACAAGAACAGTAGCTCCTCTTCAATCCAATACACTGTACTTGCTGGAAACAGACACGAGTGCTATTTGCACTGTGTATGGCAAAGGGAGCGCAATAGTGACTTTCCTTAACAGAAAACAACTCTTGCTGGTAGGACCAAAAACTGCATGTGATTCAACTCCATTTAGGACTGGGAAACAAACGCTAGCTAACCTTACAAAAAACACACTCTGCTTTTGAGAAAAGAGCACTGTTCTACTCTACTGTGTTTCCTATGGGGTCCGAACAGTGAGCTTGATCGGAACAAAAGAACTGTGCTTCCTACACACACAGGCTGTATCTAGTTCAACTCTGCTTAGGAAACTGACAAGAACAGTAGCTCCTCTTCAGACTTATACACTGTACTTGCTGGAAACAGACGCGAGTGCTATTTGCACTGTGTATGGCAAAGGGAGCGCAATAGTGACTTTCCTTACCAGAAAAAAACTCTTGCTGGTAGGACCAAAAACTGCATGTGATTCAACTCATTTAGGACTGGTAAACAAACGCTAGCTCGCCTTACAAGAAACACACTCTGCTTTTGAGAAAAGAGCACTCTTCTAAAATACTGTGTTTCCTACAGGGAAAGAACAGTGAGCTTGCTCAGAACAACGAACTGTGCTTCCTACACACATGGCCATATCTAGTTCAATTCTGCTTAGGAACCTGACAAGAACAGTAGATCCTCTTCAGTCCAATACACTGTACATGCTGGGAACAGACGCCAGTGCTATTTGCCCTGTGTAAAACAATGGGAGCACAATAGTGACTCTTCTTACCAGAAAACAACTCTTGCTCGTAGGAACTGAAACTGCATGTGACTCAACTCCATTTAGGACTGGGAAACAAACGCTAGCTCGCCTTACAAGAAACACACTCTGCTTTTGAAAAAAGAGCACTCTTCTACTCTACTGTGTTTCCTATGTGGTCCGAACAGTGAGCTTGCTCAGAACAAAAAAACTGTGCTTCCTCCACACACGGCCATATCTAGTTCAATTCTGCTTAGGAAACTGACATGAACAGTAGATCCTCTTCAGTCCAATACACTGTACTTGCTGGGAACAGACAACAGTGCTATTTGTCCTGTGTATGGCAATGGCAGCACAATAGTGACTCTTCTTACGAGAAAGAACTCTTGCTCGTAGGACCAGAAACTGCATGGGATTCAACTCCATTTAGGACTGGGAAACAAACGCTCGCTCGCTTTACAAGAAACACACTCTTCTTTTGAGAAAAGAGCACTCTTCTACTCTACTGTGTTTCCTATGGGGTCCAAACAGTGAGCTTGCTCAGAACAAAAGAACTGTGCTTCATACACACACGGGCCATATCTATTTCAACTCTGCTTAGGAAACTGACATGAACAGTAGATCCTCTTCAGTCCAATACACTGTACTTGCTGGGAACAGATGCAAGTGCTATTTGCACTGTGTATGGCAATGGGAGTGCAATAGTGACTCTTCTTACCAGAAAACAACTCTTGGTCCTAGGACCAGAAACTGCATGTGTCTCAACTCCATTTAAGACTGGGAAACAAACGCTAGCTCGCCTTACAAGAAAAACACTCTGCTTTTGAGAAAAGAGCACTCTTCTACTCTTCTGTGTTTCCTATAGGGCCAGAACAGTGAGCTTGATCAGAACAAAAGAACTGTGCTTCCTTCACACAGGCCATATCTAGTTCAACTCTGCTTAGGAAACTGACAAGAACAGTAGCTCCTCTTCAGTCCGATACACTGTACTTGCTGGGAATGGACCGAGTGCTATTTGCACTATGTATGGCAATGGGAGCGCAATAGTGACTTTCCTTACCAGAAAACAACTCTTGCTCGTAACACCAGAAACTGCATGTGATTCAACTCCATTTAGGACTGGGAAACAAATGCTAGCTCGCCTTACATGAAACACACTCTGCTTTTGAGAAAAGAGCACTCTTCTACTCTACTGTGTTTCCTATGGGGTCCAAACAGTGAGCTTGCTCAGAACAAAAGAACTGTGCTTCCTACACACGGACCATATCTAGTTCAACTGTGCTTAGGGAACTGACAGTACAGTAGCTCCTATTCAGTCCAATACACTGTACTTGCTGGGAATAGACGTGAGTGCTATTTGTAATGTGTATGGCAATGGGAGCGCAATAGTGACTTTCCTTACCAGAAAACAACTCTTGCTCGTAGGACCAGAAACTGCATGTGATTCAACTCCATTTAGGACTAGGAAACAAACGCTAGCTCGCCTTACAAGAAATACACTCTGCTTTTGAGAAAAGAGCACTGCTGTGGGATGTATGGCAAATGTGTTGCTAATTAATCAATAAAACACTGATTGGCCGTTGGCTAGGCAGGAAGTGTAGGCGGGGCAAGGAGGAGAATAAAGCAGGGAAGTGGAAGGCTGAGAGAGAGACACTGCCAGCCGCCATCAGGACAAGGAAGATGTAAGGTACCAGTAAGCCATGAGCCATGTGGCAAAGTAAAAATTAATAGAAATCTGCTAAATATAAGAGTAAGAGCTAGACAATAACAGGCCTTAGCTAATGGCCAAGCAGTTTAAATAATGTAAGAGTCTTTGTGTTTATTTTATAAGTGGGCTCTGAGACTGGCGGGACTTGGTGGTGGCAGCTGGAGAGAAATTCTCCAGCAACAAATGGCGTCCAATGTGTTGGCAAGAGTTTCCACCTAAAAACTGAGAAAAAAGATTCTAAACCGGAGCTAAAAACAGCTCCTAGTTGTCTCTTTCAAGCTAGTGGCAGCCTGCGTGTTTGAGCTACTATGGTGGGTTCCTGGCGTGCATGCTTGACCTGCAGTATGGCGGGAATGAGGCCTCTGCAAGTGGCACATTAAGCTGTGTGGTGGATTTAGCCTTTGCTAGTACAAAACAAAACAAAACAAAAAAAAAGAGATTTCTGGGCTACACGCTGCTTTGATAGAAGCAGAGACCCACTATTTCTGAGAGTTGATGGCTCCCAGAGCTGGCGGAAAACGTAGCCATGTTGGGAATCTGAGGTGGGCGGAGCCAGCAGCCACAGCTGCTGCAGTTTAAAGCAATAGGTTCACAATAAGACAGATTCAGATGTAATAGTTTACAATGTGTGTAAAAGATATGTAGGCTTGAAAGAGACAAAAAAGGTGATATATAGAGTTATAGAAACAAATACATAGTTTTAAAAAATAAAGTCATTAAAGAGACAGTAAAGGTGGTATAAAAAATAAGCCACGTAAAAATGGATATTACACAGAGAATCTGGATTGTGTTGTCGTTGGGACTTTTAACTGCAGAAAAACATTTGATTGTAAAAGCTGTAGAGTTATGCCAAAATGTATATTTTAAAGATACCTTGACTTCAAAATTTGGACGTAAGGATATGTTGCTTTGGAAAAGAGTCTCTTTTGTTTCCACAGAAAGCCAGAGGCTATGGATTTGTTCAAGATTAAGATACATCAGGTTTGACCAGCCAAGACCCCCTGAAGGTCTCCTATGACACCATGGCCCAGATGATCCAACATCCATAATGGTTTAAACGCATCTGGCTCAGACGATACAGCCTCATGGACTATTCCATAATTCTAAATTTTTTTTTGTTTCCCCACAAGATACAGCGCCCCCTTCCAGCAGGAAGTAGTAAGAGAAGCTACGCCCAAATTCCCAAATTATATGTAATTTTACTTTGTTAAGGTTAAAACCTTCCTTTTTGAAAAAAAAAAAGGGGGAAGTGCTGTGGGATGTATGGCAAATGTGTTGCTAATTAATCAATAAAACACTGATTGGCCGTTGGCTAGGCAGGAAGTGTAGGCGGGGCAAGGAGGAGAATAAAGCGGGGAAGTGGAAGGCTGAGAGAGAGACACTGCCAGCCGCCATCAGGACAAGGAAGATGTAAGGTACCAGTAAGCCATGAGCCATGTGGCAAAGTAAAGATTAATAGAAATGGGCTAAATATAAGAGTAAGAGCTAGACAATAACAGGCCTGAGCTAATGGCCAAGCAGTTTAAATAATGTAAGACTCTGTGTGTTTATTTTATAAGTGGGCTCTGAGACTGGCGGGACTTGGTGGTGGGAGCTGGAGAGAAATTCTACAGCAACAGGGCACTCTTCTACTCTACTGTGTTTCCTATGGGGTCCAAACAGTGAGCTTGCTCAGAACAAAAGAACTGTGCTTCCTACACACATGGACCATATCTAGTTCAACTCTGCTTAGGAAACTGACAAGAACAGTAGCTCCTATTGAGTCCAATACACTGTACTTGCTGGGAACAGACACCAGTGCTATTTGCACTGTGTATGGAATTTGGAGCACAATAGTGACTCTTCTTACCAGAAAACAACTCTTGCTCGTAGGAACAAAAACTACCTGTGACTCACCTCCATTTATGACTGGGAAACAAACGCTAGCTCGCCTTACAAGAAACACACTCTGCTTTAGAGAAAAGAGCACTCTTCTACTCTACTGTGTTTCCTATAGGGCCAGAACAGTGAGCTTGCTCAGAACAAGAGAACTGTGCTTCCTACACACACGGGAAATATCTCGTTCAACTCTGCTTAGGAAACTGACAAGAACAGTAGCTCCTCTTCAGTCCGATACACTGTACTTGCTGGGAACAGACGCAAGTGCTATTTGCACTGTGTATGGCAGTGGGAACACAATAGTGACTCTCCTTACCAGAAAACAACTCTTGCTCGTAGGACGAGAAACTGCATGTGATTCAACTCCATTTAGGACTGGGAAACAAACGCTAGCTCGCCTTACAAGAAACACACTCTGCTTTTAAGAAAAGAGCACTGTTCTACTCTACCATGTTTCCTATAGGGAAAAAACAGTGAGCTTGCTCAGAACAAAGGACTGTGCTTCCTACACACATGGCCGTATCTAGTTCAATTCTGGTTAGGAACCTGACAAGAACAGTAGATCCTCTTCAGTCCAATACACGGTACATGCTGGGAACAGACGCCAGTGCTATTTGCCCTGTGTAAAACAATGGGAGCACAATAGTGACTCTTCTTACCAGAAAACAACTCTTGCTCGTAGGACCAGAAACTGCATGTGATTCAACTCCATTTAGGACTGGGAAACAAACGCTAGCTCGCCTTACAAGAAACAAACTCTGCTTCTGAGAAAAGAGCACTCTTCTACTCTTCTGTGTTTCCTAAGGGCCAGAACAGTGAGCTTGCTCAGAACAAAAGAACTGTGCTTTCTACACACACGGGCCATATCTAGTTCAACTCTGCTTAGGAAACTGACAAGAACAGTAGCTCCTCTTCAGTCCAATACACTGTACTTGCTGGGAATAGACGTGAGTGCTATTTGCACTGTTTATGGCAAAGGGAGAAAAATAGTGACTTTCCTTTCCAGAAAACATCCCTTGTTGGTTGGACCAGAAACTGCATGTGATTCAACTCCATTTTGGACTGGGAAACACACGCTAGCTCGCCTTACAAGAAACACATTCTGCTTTTGAGAAAAGAGCACTCTTGTACTCTACTGTGTTTCCTATGGGGTCCGAACAGTGAGCTTGCTCAGAACTAAAGAACTGTGCTTCCTACACACACGGGGCATATCTAGTTCACTTCTGCTTAGGAACCTGACAAGAACAGTAGATCCTCTTCAGTCCAATACACTGTACTTGCTGGGAACAGACGCCAGTGCTATTTGTCCTGTGTATGGCAATGGAAGCGCAATAGTGACTCTTCTTACCAGAAAACAACTCTTGCTTGTAGGACCAGAAACTGCATGTGATTCAACTCCATTTAGGACTGGAAAACAAAAGCTAGCTCACCTTACAAGAAACACACTCTGCTTTAGAGAAAAGAGCACTCTTCTACTCTACTATGTTTCCTATAGGGCCAGAACAGTGAGCTTGCTCAGAACAAAAGAACTGTGCTTCCTACACACGGGCCATATCTAGTTCAACTCTGCTTATGAAAGTGAAAAGAACAGTAGCTCCTCTTCAGTCCGATACACTGTACTTGCTGGGAACAGACGCGAGTGCTATTTGCACTGTGTATGTCAATGGGAGCGCAATAGTGACTTTCCTTACCAGAAAACAACTCTTGCTCGTAAGACCAGAAACTGCATGAGATTCAACTCCATTTAGGACTGGGAAACAAATGCTAGCTCTCCTTACATGAAACACACTCTGCTTTTGAGAAAAGAGCACTCTTCTACTCTACTGTGTTTCCTATGGGGTCCGAACAGTGAGCTTGCTCAGAACAAAAGAACTGTGCTTCCTACACACACGGGCCATATCTAGTTCAACTCTGCTTAGGAAACTGACAAGAACAATAGCTCCTCTTCCTTCCAATACACTGTACTTGCAGGGAACAGACGCGAATGCTATTTGCACTGTGTATGGCAATTGGAGCACAATAGTGACTTGTCTTACCAGAAAACAACTCTTGCTCGTAGGATAAAAAACTGCATGTGACTCAACTCCATTTAGGACTGGGAAACAAACGCTAGCTCGCCTTACAAGAAACAAACTCTGCTTCTGAGAAAAGAGCACTCTTCTACTCTTCTGTGTTTCCTAAGGGCCAGAACAGTGAGCTTGCTCAGAACAAAAGAACTGTGCTTTCTACACACACGGGCCATATCTAGTTCAACTCTGCTTAGGAAACTGACAAGAACAGTAGCTCCTCTTCAGTCCAATACACTGTACTTGCTGGGAACAGACGCCAGTGCTATTTGCCCTGTGTATGACAATGGGAGTTCAATAGTGACTCTTCTTACCAGAAAAAAACTCTTGCTCGTAGGACCAGAAACTGCATGTGATTCAACTCCATTTAGGACTGTGCAACAAACGCTAGCTTGCCTTACAAGAAAAACACTCTGCTTTTGAGAAAAGGGCACTCTTCTACTCTAATGTGTTTCCTATGGGTTTGATCAGTGAGCTTACAATACAAAAGAACTGTGCTTCCTACACACACGGGCCATATCTAGTTCAAATCTGCTTAGGAAACTGACAGAAACAGTAGCTCCTATTCAGTCCAATACACTGAACTTGATGGGAACAGACGCGAGTCCTCTTTGCACTGTGTGTGGCAATGGGAGGGCAATAGTGATTTTCCTTACCAGAAAACAACTCTTGCTCGTAGGATCAAAAACTGCATGTGATTCAACTACATTTAGGACTGGGAAACAAATGCTAGCTCCCCTTACAAGAAACACACTCTGCTTTTGAGAAAAGATCACTCTTCTACTCTACTGTGTTTCCTATAGGGCCAGAACAGTGAGTTTACTCAGAACAAAAGAACTGTTCTTCCTACAGACACGGCCATATCTAGTTCAATTTTGCTTAGGAAACTAACAAGAACAGTAGATTCTCTTCAGTCCCATACACTGTACTTGCTGGGAAAAGACGCGAGTGCTATTTGCACTGTATATGGCAATGGGAGTGAAATATTGACTCTTATTACCAGAAAACAACTCTTGCTCGTAGGACCAGAAACTGCATGTGATTCAAATCCTTTTAGGACGGGAAACAAACGCTAGCGCGCCTTACAAGAAACACTCTCTGCTTTTGAGAAAAGAGCACTCTTCTACTCTACTGTATTTCCTATAGGACAAGAATAGTGAGCTTGCTCAGAACAAAAGAACTGTGCTTCCTACACACACGGGCTATATCTAGTTCAACTCTGCTTAGAAAACTGACAAGAACAGTAGCTCCTCTTCAGTCCAATACACTGTCTTGGTGGGAACAGACGCCAGTGCTATTTGCCCTGTGTATGACAATGGGAGCTCAATAGTGACTCTTCTTACCAGAAAACAACTCTTGCTCGTAGGACCAGACACTGCATGTGATTCAACTCCATTTATGACTAAGAAACAAACACTAGCTTGCCTTACAAGAAACACACTTTGCTTTTGAGAAAAGATCACCCTTCTAATCTACTGTTTTTCCTATAGGGCAAGAACAGTGAGCTTGCTCAGAACAAGGGAACTGTGCTTCCTACACACACGGGCCATATCTAGTTTAACTCCACTTAGGAAACTGACAAGAACAGTAGCTCCTATTCAGTCCAATACACTGTACTTGATGGGAACAGACGTGAGTCCTCTTTGCACTGTGTGTGGCAATGGGAGCACAATAGTGACTTTTCTTACCAGAAAGCAACTCTTGCTCGTAGGATCAAAAACTACATGTGATTCAACTCCATTTAGGACTGGGAAACAAACGCTAGCTCACCTTACAAGACTGACACTCTGCTTTTGAGAAAAGACCACTCTTCTACTCTACTGTGTTTCCTATAGGGCCAGAACAGTGAGCTTACTCAGAACAAAAGAACTGTGCTTCCTACACACAGGGCCATATCTAGTTCAATTCTGCTTAGGAAACTGACAAGAACCGTAGATCATTTTCAGTCCAAAAACCTGTACATGCTGGGAACAGACGCCAGTGCAATTTGCCCTGTGTATGACAATGGGAGCACAATAGTGACTCTTCTTAATAGAAAACAACTCTTGCTCGTAGGACCAGAAACTGCATGTGATTCAACTCCATTTAGGACTGGGAAACAAATGCTAGCTCGCCTTACAAGAAACACACTCTGCTTTTGAGAAAAGACCACTCTTCTACTCTACTGTGTTTCCTATGGGTTTGATCAGTGAGCTTACAGTAGAAAAGAATTGTGCTTCCTACACACAAGGGCCATATCTAGTTCAACTCTGCTTAGGAAACTGACAAGAACAGTAGCTCCTCTTCAGTCCAATACACTGTACTTGATGGGAACAGACGCGAGTCCTCTTTGCACTGTGTGTGGCAATGGGAGCAAAATAGTGACTTTCCTTACCAGAAAACAACTCTTGCTCGTAGGATCAAAAACTGCATGTGATTCAACTCTATTTAGTACTGGGAAACAAATGCTAGCTCCCCTTACAAGAAACACACTCTGCTTTTGAGAAAAGATCACTCTTCTACTCTACGGTATTTCCGATAGGGTCAGAACAGTGAGCTTACTCAGAACAAAAGAACTGTGCTTCCTACACACACGGCCATATCTAGTTCAATTCTTCTGAGGAAACTGACCAGAACAGTAGATCCTCTTCAGTCCAATACACTGTACATGCTGGGAACAGATGCCAGTGCTATTTGCCCTGTGTATGACAAAGAAAGCACAACAGTCACTCTTCTTACCAGAAAACAACTCTTGCTCGTAGGACCAGAAACTGCATGTGATTCAACTCCATTTAGGACTGGGAAACAAATGCTAGCTCGCCTTATAAGAAACACACTCTGCTTTTGAGAAAAGAGCACTCTTCTAATCTACTGTGTTTACTATGGGTTCGAACAGTGAGCTTGCTCAGAACAAAAGAACTGTGCTTCCTACACACACGGGCCATATCTAGTTTAACTCCGCTTAGGAAACTGACAAGAACAGTAGCTCCTCTTCAGTCCAATACACTGTACTTGCTGGGAACAGACACGAGAGCTATTTGCACTGTATATGGCAATGGGAACGCAATAGTGACTCTTCTTACCAGTTAACATCTCTTGCTCGTAGGACCAGAAACTGCATGTGATTCAACTCCATTTAGGACTGTTAAACAAACGCTAGCTCGCCTTACAAGAAACACATTCTGCTTCTCAGAAAAGAGCACTCTTCTACTCTACTGTGTTTCCTATTGGGCCAGAATAGTGAGCTTGCTCAGAACAAAAGAACTGTGCTTCCTACACACACGTGCCATATCTAGGTAAATTCTGCTTAGGAAACTGACAAGAACAGTAGATCCTCTTCCGTCCCATACACTGTACTTGCTGGGAACAGACGCCAGTGCTATTTGCCCTGTGTTTGACAATGGGAGCACAACAGTGACTCTTCTTACCAGAAAACAACTCTTGCTCGTAGGACCAGAAACTGCATGTGATTCTACTCCATTTACGACTGGGAAACAAACGCTAGCTCGCTTTACAAGAAAAACACTCTGCTTTTGAGAAAAGAGCAGTCTTCTACTCTACTGTGTTTCCTATAGGGCCAGAATAGTTTGCTTGCTCAGAACAAAAGAACTGTGCTTCCTACACACACGGGCTATATCTAGTACAACTCTGCTTAGGAAACTGACAAGAACAGTAGCTCCTCTTCAGTCCAATACACTGTACATGCTGGGAACAGACGCCAGTGCTATTTGCCCTGTGTATTTTAATGGTAGCGCAATAGTGACTCTTCTTACCAGAAAACAACTCTTGTTCGTAGGACCAGAAACTGCATGTGATTCAACTCCATTTATAACTGGGAAACAAACGCTAGCTCGCCTTACAATAAACACACTCTGCTTTTGAGAAAAGAGCACTCTTCTAGTCTAATGTGTTTTTTGTAAGGCCAGAATAGTGAGCTTGCTCAGAACAAAAGAACTGTGCTTCCTACACACACTGACTATATCTAGTTAAACTCTGCTTAGGAAACTGACAAGAACAGTAGATCCTCTTCAGTCCAATACACTGTACATGCTGGTAACAGACGCCAGTGCTATTTGCCCTGTGTATGATAATGGGAGTGCAATAATGACTCTTCTTACCAGAAAACAACTCTTGCTCGTAGAAACAGAAACTGCATGTGTTTCAACTCCATTTAGGACTGGGAAACAAATGCTAGCTCGCCTTACAAGAAACACAATCTGCTTTTGAGAAAAGAGCACTCTTCTACTCTACTCTGTTTCCTATGGGTTCGATCAGTGAGCTTACAGTACAAAAGAACTGGGCTTCCTACACACATGGGCCATATCTAGTTCAACTCTGCTTAGGAAACTGACAAGAACAGTAGCTCTTCTTCAGTCCAATACACTGTACTTGATGGGAACAGACGCGAGTCCTCTTTGTACTGTGTGTGGCAATGGGAGCACAATAGTGTCTTTCCTTACCAGAAAACAACTCTAGCTCGTAGGACCAAAAACTGCATGTGATTCAACTCAATTTAGGACTGGGAAACAAACGCTAGCTCGCCTTACAAGAAACACACTCTGCTTTTGAGAAAAGAGCACTCTTCTACTCTACTCTGTTTCCTATGGGTTCGATCAGTGAGCTTACAGTACAAAAGAACTGGGCTTCCTACACACACGGGCCATATCTAGTTCAACTCTGCTTAGGAAACTGACAAGAACAGTAGCTCCTCTTCAGTCCAATACACTGTACTTGATGGGAACAGACGCGAGTCCTCTTTGCACTGTGTGTGGCAATGGGAGCACAATAGTGTCTTTCCTTACCAGAAAAGAACTCTTGCTCATAGGACCAGAAACTGCATGTGATTCAACTCCAGTTAGGACTGGGAAACAAACGCTAGCTCGCCTTACAAGAAACACACTCTGCTTTTGAGAAAAGAGCACTCTTCTACTCTACTGTGTTTCCTATAGGGCCAGAACAGAGAGCTTGCTCAGAACAAAAGAACTGTGCTTCCTACATACACGGCCATATCTAGTTCAATTCTGCTTAGGAAACTGACAAGAACAATAGATCCTTTTCAGTCCAATACACTGTACATGCTGGGAACAGACGCGAGTGCTATTTGCACTATGTAAGGCAATGGGAGCGCAATAGTGACTTTCCTTAACAGAAAACAACTCTTGCTCGTAGGACCAGAAACTGCATGTGACTCAACTCCATTTAGGACTGGGAAACAAACGCTAGCTCACCTTACAAGAAACACACTCTGCTTTTGAGAAAAGAGCACTCTTCTACTCTACTGTGTTTCCTATGGGGTCAGAACAGTGAGCTTGCTCAGAACAAAAGAACTGTGCTTCCTACACACACGGGCTGTATCTAGTTCAACTCTGCTTAGGAAACTGACAAGAACAGTAGCTCCTCTTCAGACTAATACACTGTACTTGCTGGAAACAGACGCAAGTGCTATTTGCACTGTGTATGGCAAAGGGAGCGCAATAGTGACTTTCCTTACCAGAGAACAACTCTTGCAGGTAGGACCAAAAACTGCATGTGATTCAACTCCAGTTAGGACTGGGAAACAAATGCTAGCTCGACTTACAAGAAAAACACTCTGCTTTTGAAAAAGAGCACTCTTCTACTCTACTGTGTTTCCCATAGGGCCAGAACAGAGAACTTGCTCAGAACAAAATAACTGTGCTTCCTACACACACAGGCCATACCTAGTTTAACTCTGCTTGGGAAACTGACAAGAACAGTAGCTCCTATTCAGTCCAATACTCTGTTCATGCAGGGAACAGATGCCAGTGCTATATGCACTGTGTATGGCAATGGGAGCGCAATAGTGACTCTTATTACCAGAAAAAAACTCTTGCTCGTAGGACCAGAAACTTCACGGGATTCAATTCCATTTCTGACTGGGAAACAAACACTAGCTTGCCTTTCATGAAACACACTCTGCTTTTCAGAAAAGAGCACTCTTCTACTCTACAGTGTTTCCTATGGTGTCCGAACAGTGAGCTTGCTCAGAACAAAAGAACTGTGCTTCCTACACACACGGGCCCTAGCTAGTTCAACTCTGCTTAGGAAACTGACAAGAACAGTAGCTCCTCTTCAGTCCAATACACTGTACTTGCTGGGAACAGACGCGAGTGCTATTTGCACTGTGTATGGCAAAGGGAGCGCAATAGTGACATTCCTTACCAGAAAACAACTCTTGCTCATAGGACCAGAAACTGCATGTGACTCAACTCCCTTTAGGACTGGGAAAGAAACGCAAGCACGCCTTACAAGAAACACACTCTGCTTTTGAGAAAAGAGCACTCTTCTACTCTACTGTGTTTCCTATAGGTCCAGAACAGTGAACTTGCTCAGAACAAAAGAAATGTGCTTCCTACACACACAGGCCATATCTAGTTTAACTCTGCTTAGGAAACTGACAAGAACAGTAGCTCTTATTCAGTGCAATACTCTGTACATGCAGGGAACAGACGCCAGTGCTATATGCACTGTGTATGGCAATGGGAGCGCAATAGTGACTCTTATTACCAGAAAAAAACTCTTGCTCGTAGGACCAGAAACTGCACGGGATTCAATTCAATTTCTGACTGGGAAACAAACAGTAGCTTGCCTTTCAAGAAACACACTCTGCTTTTCAGAAAAGAGCACTCTTCTACTCTACAGTGTTTCCTACAGTGTCCGAACAGTGAGCTTGCTCAGAACAAAAGAACTGTGCTTCCTACACACACGGGCCATATCTAGTTCAACTCTGCTTAGGAAAGTGACAAGAACAGTAGCTCCTCTTCAATCCAATACACTGTACTTGCTGGAAACAGACACGAGTGCTATTTGCACTGTGTATGGCAAAGGGAGCGCAATAGTGACTTTCCTTAACAGAAAACAACTCTTGCTGGTAGGACCAAAAACTGCATGTGATTCAACTCCATTTAGGACTGGGAAACAAACGCTAGCTAACCTTACAAAAAACACACTCTGCTTTTGAGAAAAGAGCACTGTTCTACTCTACTGTGTTTCCTATGGGGTCCGAACAGTGAGCTTGATCGGAACAAAAGAACTGTGCTTCCTACACACACGGGCTGTATCTAGTTCAACTCTGCTTAGGAAACTGACAAGAACAGTAGCTCCTCTTCAGACTTATACACTGTACTTGCTGGAAACAGACGCGAGTGCTATTTGCACTGTGTATGGCAAAGGGAGCGCAATAGTGACTTTCCTTACCAGAAAAAAACTCTTGCTGGTAGGACCAAAAACTGCATGTGATTCAACTCATTTAGGACTGGTAAACAAACGCTAGCTCGCCTTACAAGAAACACACTCTGCTTTTGAGAAAAGAACACTCCTCTACTCTACTGTGTTTCCTATAGGGCCAGAACAGAGAGCTTGCTCAGAACAAAAGAACTGTGCTTCCTACATACACGGCCATATCTAGTTCAATTCTGCTTAGGAAACTGACAAGAACAGTAGCTCCTCTTCAGTCCAATACACTGTACTTGCAGGGAACAGACGTGAGTGCTATTTGCACTATGTATGGCAATGGGAGCGCAATAATGACTTTCCTTTCCAGAAAAGAACTCTTGCTCGTAGGACCAGAAACTGCATGTGATTCAACTCCATTTAGGACTGGAAAACAAACGCTAGCTTGCCTTACAAGAAACACACTCTGCTTTTGAGAAAAGAGCACTCTTCTACTCTACTGTTTTTCCTATAGGGCCAGAACAGTGAGCTTGCTCAGAACAAAAGAACAGTAATTCCTACACACACGGGCCATATCTAGTTCAACTCTGCTTAGGAAACTGAGAAGAAAAGTAGCTCTTCTTCATGCCAATACACTGTACATGCTGGGAACAGACGCGAGTGCAATTTGCACTGTGTATGGCAATGGGAGCGCAATAGTGACTTTCCTTACCAGAAAACAACTCTTGCTCGTAGGACCAGAAACTGCATGTGATTCAACTCCACTTAGGACTGGGAAACAAACTCCAGCTCGCTTTACAAGAAAAACACTCTGCTTTTGAGAAAAGAGCACTCTTCTACTCTACTGTGTTTCCTATAGGGCCAGAATAGTGAGCTTGCTCAGAACAAAAGAACTGTGCTTCCTACACACACGGGCTATATCTAGTTCAACTCTGCTTAGGAAACTGACAAGAACATTAGCTCCTCTTCAGTCCAATACACTGTACATGCTGGGAACAGACGCCAGTGCTATTTGCCCTGTGTATGATAATGGGAGCGCAATAGTGACTCTTCTTACCAGAAAACAACTCTTGCTCGTAGGACCAGAAACTTCATGGGATTCAACTCCATTTAGGACTGCGAAAGAAACGCTAGCTCGCCTTACAAGAAACACACTCTGCTTTTGAGAGAAGAGCACTCTTCTACTCTACTGTGTTTCCTATGGGGTCGGAACAGTCAGCTTGCTCAGAACAAAAGAACTGTGCTTCCTACACACAGGGGCCATATCTAGTTCAACTCTGCTTAGGAAACTGACAAGAACAGTAGCTCCTCTTCAGTCCAATACACTGTACTTGCTGGGAACAGACGCCAGTGCTATTTGCCTTGTGTATGACAATGAGAGTTCAGTAGTGACTCTTCTTACCAGAAAAAAAACTCTTGCTCGTAAGACCAGAAACTGCATGTGATTCAACTCCATTTAGGACTGCGCAACAAACGCTAGCTTGCCTTACAAGAAAAACACTCTGCTTTTGAGAAAGGGGCACTCTTCTACTCTAATGTGTTTCCTATGGGTTCGATCAGTGAGCTTACAGTAAAAAAGAACTGTGCTTCCTACACACACGGGCCATATCTAGTTCAACTCTGCTTAGGAAACTGACAAGAACAGTAGCTCCTCTTCAGTCCAATACACTGTACTTGATGGGAACAGACGCGAGTCCTCTTTGCACTGTGTGTGGCAATGGGAGCTCAATAGTGATTTTCCTTAACAGAAAACAACTCTTGCTCATAGGATCAAAAACTGCATGTGATTCAACTCCATTTAGGACTGGGAAACAAACGCTAGCTCCCCTTACAAGAAACACACTCTGCTTTTGAGAAAAGATCACTCTTCTACTCTACTGTGTTTCCTATAGGGCCAGAACAGTGAGCTTACTCAGAACAAAAGAACTGTGCTTCCTACACACAGGGGCCATATCTAGTTCAACTCTGCTTAGGAAACTGAGAAGAACAGTAGCTCATCTTCAGTTCAATACAGTGTACTTGCTGGGAACAGACGCGAGTGCTATTTGCACTATGTATGGAATTGGGAGCTCAATAGTGACTTTCCTTACCAGAAAACAACTCTAGCTCTTAGGACCAAAAACTGCATGTGATTCAACTCCATTTAGGACTGGGAAACAAACGCTAGCTAGCCTTACAAGAAACACACTCTGCTTTTGAGAAAAGAGCACTCTTCTACTCTACTGTGTTTCCTACAGGGCCAAAACAGTGAGCTTGCTCAGAACAAAAGAATTGTGCTTCCTACACACACGGCCATATCTAGTTCAATTCTGCTTAGGAAACTGACAAGAACAGTAGATCCTCTTCCGTCCCATACACTGTACTTGATGGGAACAGACGCGAGTGCTATTTGCCCTGTGTATGACAATGGGATCGCAATAGTGACTTTCCTTACCAGAAAACAACTCTTGCTCGTAGGACCAGAAACTGCATGTGATTCAACTCCATTTAGGACTGGGAAACAAATGCTAGCTCGCTTTTCAAGAAAAACACTCTGCTTTTGAGAAAAGAGCACTCTTCTACTCTACTGTGTTTCCTATAGGGTCAGAATAGTGAGCTTGCTCAGAACAAAAGAACTGTGCTTCCTACACACACGGGCTATATCTAGTTCAACTCTGATTAGGAAACTGACAAGAACAGTAGCTCCTCTTCAGTCCAATACACTGTATATGCTGGGAACAGACGCCAGTGCTATTTGCCCTGTGTATGATAATGGGAGCGCAATAGGGACTCTTCTTACCAGAAAACAACTCTTCCTCATAGGACCAGAAACTGCACGTGATTCAACTCCATTTATAACTGGAAAACAAACGCTAGCTCGCCTTACAATAAACAAACTCTGCTTTTGAGAAAAGAGCACTCTTCTAGTCTAATGTGTTTTTTTGTAGGGCCAGAATAGTGAGCTTGCTCAGAACAAAAGAACTGTGCTTCCTACACACACCGACTATATCTAGTTCAACTCTGCTTAGGAAACTGACAAGAACAGTAGATCCTCTTCAGTCCAATACACTGTACATGCTGGGAACAGACGCGAGTGCTATTTGCCCTGTGTATGACAATGGGAGCACAACAGTGTCTCTTCTTACCAGAAAACAACTCTTGCTCATAGAACCAGAAACAGCATGTAACTACACTCCATTTTGGACTGGGAAAGAAACACTAGCTCGCCTTACAAGAAACACATTCTGCTTTTGAGAAAAGAGCACTCTTCTACTCTACTGTGTTTCCTGTAGGGCCAGAACAGAAAGCTTGCTCAGAACAAAAGAACTGTGCTTCCTACACACAGGCCATATGTAGTTGAATTCTGCTTAGGAAACTGACAAGAACAGTATGTCCTCTTCAGTCAAAATACACTGTATATGCTGGGAACAGACACCAGTGTTATTTGCCCTGTGTATGACAATGGGAGCACAACAGTGACTCTTCTTACCAGAAAACAACTCTTGCTCATACGACCAGAAACTGCATGTGATTCAACTCCATTTAGGACTGGGAAACAAACGCTAGCTCGCCTTACAAGAAACACACTCTGCTTTTGAGAAAAGAGCACTCTTCTACTCTACTGTGTTTCCTATAGGGCCAGAACAGTGAGCTTGCTCAGAACAAAAGAACTTTGCTTCCTACACACACGGGCCATATCTGGTTCAACTCTGCTTAGGAAACTGACAAGAACAGTAGCTCCACTTGAGTCCAATACACTGTACTTGCTGGGAACAGACACAAGTGCTATTTGAACTGTGTATGGCAATAGGAGCGCAATAGTGACTTTCCTTACCAGAAAACAACTCTTGCTCGTAGGACCAGAAACTGCATGTGATTCAACTCCAATTAGGACTGGGAAACAAACGCTAGCTCACCTTACAAAAAACACACTCTGCTTTTGAGAAAAGAGCACTGTTCTACTCTACTGTGTTTCCTATGGGGTCCGAACAGTGAGCTTGATCAGAACAAAAGAACTGTGCTTCCTACACACACAGGCCATATCTAGTTCAACTCTGCTTAGGAAACTGACAGAACAGTAGCTCCTCTTCAGACTTATACACTGTACTTGCTGGAAACAGACGCGAGTGCTATTTGCACTGTGTATGGCAAAGGGAGCGCAATAGTGACTTTCCTTACCAGAAAAAAACTCTTGCTGGTAGGACCAAAAACTGCATGTGATTCAACTCATTTAGGACTGGTAAACAAACGCTAGCTCGCCTTACAAGAAACACACTCTGCTTTTGAGAAAAGAACACTCTTCTACTCTACTGTGTTTCCTATAGGGCCAGAACAGAGAGCTTGCTCAGAACAAAAGAACTGTGCTTCCTACATACACGGCCATATCTAGTTCAATTCTGCTTAGGAAACTGACAAGAACAGTAGCTCCTCTTCAGTCCAATACACTGTACTTGCTGGGAACAGACGTGAGTGCTATTTGCACTATGTATGGCAATGGGAGCGCAATAATGACTTTCCTTTCCAGAAAACAACTCTTGCTCGTAGGACCAGAAACTGCATGTGATTCAACTCCATTTAGGACTGGAAAACAAACGCTAGCTTGCCTTACAAGAAACACACTCTGCTTTTGAGAAAAGAGCACTCTTCTACTCTACTGTTTTTCCTATAGGGCCAGAACAGAGAACTTGCTCAGAACAAAAGAACTGTGCTTCCTACATACACGGCCATATCTAGTTCAATTCTGCTTAGGAAACTGACAAGAACAGTAGCTCCTCTTCAGTCCAATACACTGTACTTGCTGGGAACAGACGTGAGTGCTATTTGCACTATGTATGGCAATGGGAGCGCCATAATGACTTTCCTTTCCAGAAAACAACTCTTGCTCGTAGGACCAGAAACTGCATGTGATTCAACTCCATTTAGGACTGGAAAACAAACGCTAGCTTGCCTTACAAGAAACACACTCTGCTTTTGAGAAAAGAGCACTCTTCTACTCTACTGTGTTTCCTATAGGGCCAGAACAGTGAGCTTGCTCAGAACAAAAGAACAGTAATTCCTACACACACAGGCCATATCTAGTTCAACTCTGCTTAGGAAACTGACAAGAACGATAGCTCCTCTTCAGTCCAATACACTGTACTTGCTGGGAACAGACGCGAGTGCTATTTGCCCTGAGTATGGCAATGGGAACACAATAGTGACTCTTCTTACTAGAAAACAACTCTTGCTTGTAGGACCAGAAACTGCATGTGATTCAACTCCATTTAGGACTGGGAAACAAAAGCTAGCTCGCCTTACAAGAAACACACTCTGCTTTTGAGAAAAGAGCACTCTTCTACTCTACTGTGTTTCCTATAGGGCCAAAACAGTGAGCTTGCTCAGAACAAAAGAACTGTGCTTCCTACACACACCGGCCATATCTAGTTCAACTCTGCTTAGGAAACTGACAAGAGCAGTAGATCCTCTTCAGTCCAATACACTGTACATGTTGGGAACAGACGCCAGTGCTATTTGCCCTGTGTATGACAATGGGAGCGCAATAGTGACTCTTCTTACCAGAAAACAACTCTTGCTAATAGGATCAGAAACTGCATGTGATTCAACTCCATTTAGGACTGGGAAACAAAAGCTAGCTCGCCTTTCAAGAAACACACTCTGCTTTAGAGAAAAGAGCACTCTTCTACTCTACTGTGTTTCCTATGGGGTCCGAACAGTGAGCTTGCTCAGAACAAAAGAACTGTGTTTCCTACACACACCGGCCATATCTAGTTCAACTCTGCTTAGGAAACTGACAAGGACAGTAGCTCCTCTTCTGTCCAATACACTGTACTTGCAAAGAACAGTAGCAAGTGTTGTTTGCACTGTGTATGGCAGTAGGAGCGCAATAGTGACTCTTCTTACCAGAAAACAACTCTTGCTCATAGGACAAGAACCTCCATGTAATTCAACTCCATTTAGGACTGGGAAACAAACGCTAGCTCACCTTACAAGAAACACAATCTGCTTTTGAGAAATGAGCACTCTTCTACTCTACTGTGTTTCCTATAGAGCCAGAACAGTGAGCTTGCTCAGAACAAAAGAACTGTGCTTTTTACACACACGGGCTATATCTAGTTCAACTCTGCTTAGAAAACTGACAAGAACAGTAGCTCCTCTTCAGTCCTATACACTGTACTTGCTGGGAGCAGACACGAGTGCTATTTGCACTGTGTATGGCAAAGGGAGCGAAATAGTGACTCTTCTTACCAGAAAACAACTCTTGCTCCTAGGACCACAAACTGCATGGGATTCAACTCCTTTTCTGACTGGGAAACAAACACTAGCTAGCCTTACAAGAAACACACTCTGCTTTTGAGAAAAGAGCACTCTTCTACTCTACTGTGTTTCCTAAGTGGTCCGAACAGTGAGCTTGCTCAGAACAAAAGAAGTGTGCTTCCTACACACACGGGCCATATCTAGTTCAACTCTGCTTAGGAAACTGACAAGAACAGTAGTTCCTCTTCTGTCCAATACACTGTACTTGTAAAGAACAGTAGCAAGTGTTGTTTGCACTGTGTATGGCAATAGGAGCGCAATAGTGACTCTTACCAGAAAACAACTCTTGCTCGTAGGACCAGAAACTGCATGTGATTCAACTCCATTTAGGACTGGGAAACAAACGCTAGCTCACCTTACAAGAAACACACTCTGCTTCTGAGAAAAGAGCACTCTTCTACTCTTCTGTGTTTCCTATAGGGCCAGAACAGTGAGCTTGCTCCGAACAAAAGAACTGTGCTTCCTACACACACGGGCCATATCTAGTTCAACTCTGCTTAGGAAACTGACAAGAACAGTAGCTCCTCTTCAGTCCAATACACTGTACTTGCTGGGAACAGACGCGGGTGCTAATTGCAGTGTATGTGTCAATTGGAGCACAATACTGAATCTTCTTACCAGAAAACAACTCTTGCTCTTAGGACCAGAAACTGCATGGGATTCAACTCCATTTCGAACTTGTAAACAAACGCTAGCTCGCCTTACAAGAAACACACTCTGCTTTTGAGAAAAGAGCACTCTTCTACTCTACGGTGTTTCCTATGGGGTGTGAAAGTGAGCTTGCTCAGAACAAAAGAACTGTGCTTCCTACACACAGGGGCCATATCTAGTTCAACTCTGCTTAGGAAACTGACAAGAACAGTAGCTCCTCTTCAGTCCAATACACTGTAGTTGCTGGAGCAGACGTGAGTGCTATTTGCACTGTTTATGGCAAAGGGAGCACAATAGTGACTTTCCTTAACAGAAAACATCCCTTGCTCGTAGGACCAGAAACTGCATGTGATTCAACTCTATTTTGGACTGAAAAACAAACGCTAGCTCGCCTTACAAGAAACACACTCTGCTTTTGAGAAAAGAGCACTCTTCTATTCTACTGTTTTTCCTATGGGGTCCGAACAGTGAGCTTGCTCAGAACAAAAGAACTGTGCTTTCTACACACACAAGCCACATCTAGTTCAACTCTGCTTAAAAAACTGACAAGAACAGTAGCTCCTCTTCAGTCCAATACAGTGTACTGGCTGGAAACAAACGCGAGTGCTATTTGCCCTGTGTATGGCAATGGGAACAAAATAGTGACTCTTCTTACCAGAAAACAACTCTTGCTTGTAGGACCAGAAACTGCATGTGATTCAACTCCATTTAGGACTGGGAAACAAACGCTAGCTCGCCTTAGAAGAAACAATGTCTGCTTTTGAGAAAAGAGCACTCTTCTACTTTACTGTGTTTCCTATAGGGCCAGAACAGTGAGCTTGCTCAGAACAAAAGAACTGTGATTCCTACACACACAGGCCATATCTAGTTCAACTCTGCTTAGGAAACTGACAAGAACGGTAGCTCCTCTTCAGTCCAATACACTGTACTTGCTGGGAACAGACGCGAGTGCTATTTGCCCTGAGTATGGCAATGGGAACACAATAGTGACTCTTCTTACTAGAAAACAACTCTTGCTTGAAACTGCATGTGATTCAACTCCATTTAGGATTGGGAAACAAACGCTAGCTCGCCTTAGAAGAAACACTCTCTGCTTTTGAGAAAAGAGCACTCTTCTACTTTACTGTGTTTCCTATGGGGTCTGAACAGTGTGCTTGCTCAGAACAAAAGAACTGTGTGATTCCTACACACAGGGGCCATATCTAGTTCTACTCTGCTTAGGAAACTGACAAGAACAGTAGCTCGTCTTCAGTCCAATACACTGTACTTGCTGCGAACAAACGCGAGTGCTATTTGCACAGTGTATGGCATTGGGAGCGCAATAGTGACTCTTCTTACCAGAAAACATCTCTTGCTCGTAGGACCAAAAACTACATGTGATTCAACTCCATTTAGGACTGGGAAACAAACTCTATCTCGCCTTACAAGAAACACACTCTGCTTTTGAGAAAAGAGCACTCTTCTACTCTATTGTGTTTCCTATAGGGCCAAAACAGTGAGCTTGCTCAGAACAAAAGAAATGTGCTTCCTAAACACACGGTCATATCTAGTTCAATTCTGCTTAAAAAACTGACAGGAATAGTAGATCCTCTTCAGTCCAATACACTGTACTTGCTGGGAACAGACGCGAGTGCTATTTGCCCTGTGTATGAGAAAGGGAGCACAATAGTGACTCTTCTTACCAGAAAACAACTCTTGCTCGTAGGACCAGAAACTGCATGGGATTCAACTCCATTTCTGACTGGGAAACAAACACTAGCTCGACTTACAAGAAACACACTCTGCTTTTGAGAAAAGGGCACTCTTCTACTCTACAGTGTTTCCTATGGGATCCGAACAGTGAGCTTGCTGAGAACAAAAGAACTGTGCTTCCTACACACACGGGCCATATCTAGTTCAATTCTGCTTAGGAAATTGACAAGAACAGTAGCTCCGATTCAGTCCAATACACTGTACTTGCTGGGAAAAGACGCAAGTGCTATTTGCAGTGTATATGCCAATGGGAGCCCAATAGTGACTCTTCTTACCAGAAAACAACTCTTGCTCGTAGGACAAGAAACTGCATGGGATTCAACTCCATTTAGGACTGGGAAACAAACGCTAGCTTGCCGTACAAGAAACACACTCTGCTTTTGAGAAAAGAGCACTCTTCTACTCTAAGGTGTTTCCTATTGGGTCCGAACAGTGAGCTTGCTCAGAACAAAAGAACTGTGTTTCCTACACACAGGGGCCATATCCAGTTCAATTCTGCTTAGCAAACTGACAAGAACAGTAGCTCATCTTCAGTCCAATACACTGTACTTGCTGCGAACAGACGTGAGTGCTATTTGCACTGTGTATGGCAATGGGAGCCCAATAGTGACTCTTCTTACCAGAAAACAACTCTTGCTCGTAGGACCAGAAACTGCATGGGATTCAACTCCTTTTAGGACTGGGAAACAAACGCTAGCTCTCCTTACAAGAAACACACTCTGCTTTTGAGAAAAGAGGACTCTTCTACTCTACAGTGTTTCCTATGGGGTCCGAACAGTGAGCTTGCTCAGAACAAAAGAACTGTGCTTCCTACACACACGGGCCATATCTAGTTCAATTCCACTGGAAACTGACAAGAACAGTAGCTCCTCTTCAGTCCAATACAGTGTACTTGCTGGAAACAGACGCGAGTGCTATTTGCCCTGTGTATGGCAATGGGAACAAAATAGTGACTCTTCTTACCAGAAAACAACTCTTGCTTGTAGGACCAGAAACTGCATGTGATTCAACTCCATTTAGGACTGGGAAACAAATGCTAGCTCGCCTTAGAAGAAACACTCTCTGCTTTTGAGAAAAGAGCACTCTTCTACTTTACTGTGTTTCCTATAGGGCCAGAACAGTGAGCTTGCTCAGAACAAAAGAACTGTGCTTCCTACACACACAGGCCATATCTAGTTCAACTCTGCTTAGGAAACTGACAAGAACGATAGCTCCTCTTCAGTCCAATACACTGTACTTGCTGGGAACAGACGCGAGTGCTATTTGCCCTGAGTATGGCAATGGGAACACAATAGTGACTCTTCTTACTAGAAAACAACTCTTGCTTGTAGGACCAGAAACTGCATGTGATTCAACTCCATTTAGGACTGGGAAACAAAAGCTAGCTCGCCTTACAAGAAACACACTCTGCTTTTGAGAAAAGAGCACTCTTCTACTCTACTGTGTTTCCTATAGGGCCAAAACAGTGAGCTTGCTCAGAACAAAAGAACTGTGCTTCCTACACACACCGGCCATATCTAGTTCAACTCTGCTTAGGAAACTGACAAGAGCAGTAGATCCTCTTCAGTCCAATACACTGTACATGTTGGGAACAGACGCCAGTGCTATTTGCCCTGTGTATGACAATGGGAGCGCAATAGTGACTCTTCTTACCAGAAAACAACTCTTGCTAATAGGATCAGAAACTGCATGTGATTCAACTCCATTTAGGACTGGGAAACAAAAGCTAGCTCGCCTTACAAGAAACACACTCTGCTTTAGAGAAAAGAGCACTCTTCTACTCTACTGTGTTTCCTATGGGGTCCGAACAGTGAGCTTGCTCAGAACAAAAGAACTGTGCTTCCTACACACACGGGCCATATCTAGTTCAATTCCACTGGAAACTGACAAGAACAGTAGCTCCTCTTCAGTCCAATACAGTGTACTTGCTGGAAACAGACGCGAGTGCTATTTGCCCTGTGTATGGCAATGGGAACAAAATAGTGACTCTTCTTACCAGAAAACAACTCTTGCTTGTAGGACCAGAAACTGCATGTAATTCAACTCCATTTAGGACTGGGAAACAAACGCTAGCTCGCCTTAGAAGAAACACTCTCTGCTTTTGAGAAAAGAGCACTCTTCTACTTTACTGTGTTTCCTACAGGGCCAGAACAGTGAGCTTGCTCAGAACAAAAGAACTGTGCTTCCTACACACACAGGCCATATCTAGTTCAACTCTGCTTAGGAAACTGACAAGGACAGTAGCTCCTCTTCTGTCCAATACACTGTACTTGCAAAGAACAGTAGCAAGTGTTGTTTGCACTGTGTATGGCAGTAGGAGCGCAATAGTGACTCTTCTTACCAGAAAACAACTCTTGCTCATAGGACAAGAACCTCCATGTAATTCAACTCCATTTAGGACTGGGAAACAAACGCTAGCTCACCTTACAAGAAACACAATCTGCTTTTGAGAAATGAGCACTCTTCTACTCTACTGTGTTTCCTATAGAGCCAGAACAGTGAGCTTGCTCAGAACAAAAGAACTGTGCTTCCTACACACACGGGCTATATCTAGTTCAACTCTGCTTAGAAAACTGACAAGAGCAGTAGCTCCTCTTCAGTCCTATACACTGTACTTGCTGGGAGCAGACACGAGTGCTATTTGCACTGTGTATGGCAAAGGGAGCAAAATAGTGACTCTTCTTACCAGAAAACAACTCTTGCTCCTAGGACCACAAACTGCATGGGATTCAACTCCTTTTCTGACTGGGAAACAAACACTAGCTAGCCTTACAAGAAACACACTCTGCTTTTGAGAAAAGAGCACTCTTCTACTCTACTGTGTTTCCTATGTGGTCCGAACAGTGAGCTTGCTCAGAACAAAAGAAGTGTGCTTCCTACACACACGGGCCATATCTAGTTCAACTCTGCTTAGGAAACTGACAAGAACAGTAGTTCCTCTTCTGTCCAATACACTGTACTTGTAAAGAACAGTAGCAAGTGTTGTTTGCACTGTGTATGGCAATAGGAGCGCAATAGTGACTCTTACCAGAAAACAACTCTTGCTCGTAGGACCAGAAACTGCATGTGATTCAACTCCATTTAGGACTGGGAAACAAACGCTAGCTCACCTTACAAGAAACACACTCTGCTTCTGAGAAAAGAGCACTCTTCTACTCTTCTGTGTTTCCTATAGGGCCAGAACAGTGAGCTTGCCCGAACAAAAGAACTGTGCTTCCTACACAAACGGGCCATATCTAGTTCAACTCTGCTTAGGAAACTGACAAGAACAGTAGCTCCTCTTCAGTCCAATACACTGTACTTGCTGGGAACAGACGCGGGTGCTAATTGCAGTGTATGTGTCAATTGGAGCACAATACTGAATCTTCTTACCAGAAAACAACTCTTGCTCTTAGGACCAGAAACTGCATGGGATTCAACTCCGTTTCGAACTTGGAAACAAATGCTAGCTCGCCTTACAAGAAACACACTCTGCTTTTGAGAAAAGAGCACTCTTCTACTCTACGGTGTTTCCTATGGGGTGTGAACAGTGAGCTTGCTCAGAACAAAAGAACTGTGCTTCCTACACACAGGGGCCATATCTAGTTCAACTCTGCTTAGGAAACTGACAAGAACAGTAGCTCCTCTTCAGTCCAATACACTGTACTTGCTGGAGCAGACGTGAGTGCTATTTGCACTGTTTATGGCAAAGGGAGCACAATAGTGACTTTCCTTAACAGAAAACATCCCTTGCTCGGAGGACCAGAAACTGCATGTGATTCAACTCTATTTTGGACTGAAAAACAAACGCTAGCTCGCCTTACAAGAAACACACTCTGCTTTTGAGAAAAGAGCACTCTTCTAGTCTACTGTGTTTCCTATGGGGTCCGAACAGTGAGCTTGCTCAGAACAAAAGAACTGTGCTTTCTACACACACAAGCCACATCTAGTTCAACTCTGCTTAAAAAACTGACAAGAACAGTAGCTCTTCTTCAGTCCAATACAGTGTACTTGCTGGAAACAGACGCGAGTGCTATTTGCCCTGTGTATGGCAATGGGAACAAAATAGTAACTCTTCTTACCAGAAAACAACTCTTGCTTGTAGGACCAGAAACTGCATGTGATTCAACTCCATTTAGGACTGGGAAACAAACGCTAGCTCGCCTTAGAAGAAACAATGTCTGCTTTTGAGAAAAGAGCACTCTTCTACTTTACTGTGTTTCCTATGGGGTCTGAACAGTGTGCTTGCTCAGAACAAAAGAACTGTGTGCTTCCTACACACAGGGGCCATATCTAGTTCAACTCTGCTTAGGAAACTGACAAGAACAGTAGCTCGTCTTCAGTCCAATACACTGTACTTGCTGCGAACAAACGCGAGTGCTATTTGCACAGTGTATGGCAATGGGAGCGCAATAGTGACTCTTCTTACCAGAAAACATCTCTTGCTCGTAGGACCAAAAACTACATGTGATTCAACTCCATTTAGGACTGGGAAACAAACTCTATCTCGCCTTACAAGAAACACACTCTGCTTTTGAGAAAAGAGCACTCTTCTACTCTATTGTGTTTCCTATAGGGCCAAAACAGTGAGCTTGCTCAGAACAAAAGAAATGTGCTTCCTACACACACGGTCATATCTAGTTCAATTCTGCTTAAAAAACTGACAGGAATAGTAGATCCTCTTCAGTCCAATACACTGTACTTGCTGGGAACAGACGCGAGTGCTATTTGCCCTGTGTATGAGAAAGGGAGCGCAATAGTGACTCTTCTTACCAGAAAACAACTCTTGCTCGTAGGACCAGAAACTGCATGGGATTCAACTCCATTTCTGACTGGGAAACAAACACTAGCTCGACTTACAAGAAACACACTCTGCTTTTGAGAAAAGGGCACTCTTCTACTCTACAGTGTTTCCTATGGGATCCGAACAGTGAGCTTGCTGAGAACAAAAGAACTGTGCTTCCTACACACATGGGCCATATCTAGTTCAATTCTGCTTAGGAAATTGACAAGAACAGTAGCTCCGATTCAGTCCAATACACTGTACTTGCTGGGAAAAGACGCAAGTGCTATTTGCAGTGTATATGCCAATGGGAGCCCAATAGTGACTCTTCTTACCAGAAAACAACTCTTGCTCGTAGGACAAGAAACTGCATGGGATTCAACTCCATTTAGGACTGGGAAACAAACGCTAGCTTGCCGTACAAGAAAAACACTCTGCTTTTGAGAAAAGAGCACTCTTCTACTCTAAGGTGTTTCCTATTGGGTCCGAACAGTGAGCTTGCTCAGAACAAAAGAACTGTGTTTCCTACACACAGGGGCCATATCCAGTTCAATTCTGCTTAGCAAACTGACAAGAACAGTAGCTCATCTTCAGTCCAATACACTGTACTTGCTGCGAACAGACGTGAGTGCTATTTGCACTGTGTATGGCAATGGGAGCCCAATAGTGACTCTTCTTACCAGAAAACAACTCTTGCTCGTAGGACCAGAAACTGCATGGGATTCAACTCCTTTTAGGACTGGGAAACAAACGCTAGCTCTCCTTACAAGAAACACACTCTGCTTTTGAGAAAAGAGGACTCTTCTACTCTACAGTGTTTCCTATGGGGTCCGAACAGTGAGCTTGCTCAGAACAAAAGAACTGTGCTTCCTACACACACGGGCCATATCTAGTTCAATTCCACTGGAAACTGACAAGAACAGTAGCTCCTCTTCAGTCCAATACAGTGTACTTGCTGGAAACAGACGCGAGTGCTATTTGCCCTGTGTATGGCAATGGGAACAAAATAGTGACTCTTCTTACCAGAAAACAACTCTTGCTTGTAGGACCAGAAACTGCATGTAATTCAACTCCATTTAGGACTGGGAAACAAACGCTAGCTCGCCTTAGAAGAAACACTCTCTGCTTTTGAGAAAAGAGCACTCTTCTACTTTACTGTGTTTCCTACAGGGCCAGAACAGTGAGCTTGCTCAGAACAAAAGAACTGTGCTTCCTACACACACAGGCCATATCTAGTTCAACTCTGCTTAGGAAACTGACAAGGACAGTAGCTCCTCTTCTGTCCAATACACTGTACTTGCAAAGAACAGTAGCAAGTGTTGTTTGCACTGTGTATGGCAGTAGGAGCGCAATAGTGACTCTTCTTACCAGAAAACAACTCTTGCTCATAGGACAAGAACCTCCATGTAATTCAACTCCATTTAGGACTGGGAAACAAACGCTAGCTCACCTTACAAGAAACACAATCTGCTTTTGAGAAATGAGCACTCTTCTACTCTACTGTGTTTCCTATAGAGCCAGAACAGTGAGCTTGCTCAGAACAAAAGAACTGTGCTTCCTACACACACGGGCTATATCTAGTTCAACTCTGCTTAGAAAACTGACAAGAGCAGTAGCTCCTCTTCAGTCCTATACACTGTACTTGCTGGGAGCAGACACGAGTGCTATTTGCACTGTGTATGGCAAAGGGAGCAAAATAGTGACTCTTCTTACCAGAAAACAACTCTTGCTCCTAGGACCACAAACTGCATGGGATTCAACTCCTTTTCTGACTGGGAAACAAACACTAGCTAGCCTTACAAGAAACACACTCTGCTTTTGAGAAAAGAGCACTCTTCTACTCTACTGTGTTTCCTATGTGGTCCGAACAGTGAGCTTGCTCAGAACAAAAGAAGTGTGCTTCCTACACACACGGGCCATATCTAGTTCAACTCTGCTTAGGAAACTGACAAGAACAGTAGTTCCTCTTCTGTCCAATACACTGTACTTGTAAAGAACAGTAGCAAGTGTTGTTTGCACTGTGTATGGCAATAGGAGCGCAATAGTGACTCTTACCAGAAAACAACTCTTGCTCGTAGGACCAGAAACTGCATGTGATTCAACTCCATTTAGGACTGGGAAACAAACGCTAGCTCACCTTACAAGAAACACACTCTGCTTCTGAGAAAAGAGCACTCTTCTACTCTTCTGTGTTTCCTATAGGGCCAGAACAGTGAGCTTGCTCCGAACAAAAGAACTGAGCTTCCTACACACACGAGCCATATCTAGTTCAACTCTGCTCTGGAAACTGACAAGAACAGTAGCTCCTCTTCAGTCCAATACACTGTGCTTGCTGGGAACAGACGTGAGTGCTATTTTCACTGTTTATCGCAAAGGGAGCACAATAGTGACTTTCCTTACCAGAATACATCCCTTGCTCGTAGGACCAGAAACTGCATGTGATTCAACTCCATTTTGGACTGGGAAACAAACGCTAGCTCGCCTTACAAGAAACACACTCTGCTTTTGAGAAAAGAGCACTCTTCTATTCTACTGTGTTTCCTATGGGTTCCGAACAGTGAGCTTGCTCAGAACAAAAGAACTGTGCTTCCTACACACACGGGCCATATCTAGTTCAACTCTGCTTAGGAAACTGACAAGAACAGTAGTTCCTCTTCTGTCCAATACACTGTACTTGTAAAGAACAGTAGCAAGTGTTGTTTGCACTGTGTATGGCAATAGGAGCGCAATAGTGACTCTTACCAGAAAACAACTCTTGCTCGTAGGACCAGAAACTGCATGTGATTCAACTTCATTTAGGACTGGGAAACCAACGCTAGCTCACCTTACAAGAAACACACTCTGCTTCTGAGAAAAGAGCACTCTTCTACTCTTCTGTGTTTCCTATAGGGCCATAACAGTGAGCTTGCTCAGAACAAAAGAACTGTGCTTCCTACACACACGAGCCATATCTAGTTCAACTCTGCTTAGGAAACTGACAAGAACAGTAGCTCCTCTTCAGTCCAATACACTGTACTTGCTGGGAACAGACGTGAGTGCTATTTTCACTGTTTATCGCAAAGGGAGCACAATAGTGACTTTCCTTACCAGAATACATCCCTTGCTTGTAGGACCAGAAACTGCATGTGATTCAACTCCATTTAGGACTGGGAAACAAATGCTAGCTCGCCTTACAAGAAACACACTCTGCTTTTGAGAAAAGGGCACTCTTCTACTCTACTGTGTTTCCCATAGGGCCAGAACAGTGAGCTTGCTCAGAACAAAAGAACTGTGCTTCCTACACACACCGGCCTTATCTAGTTCAACTCTGCCTCGGAAACTGACAAGAACAGTAGATCCTCTTCAGTCCAATACACTGTACATGCTGGGAACAGACGCCAGTGCTATTTGCCCTGTGTATGACAATGGGAGCGCAATAGTGACTCTTCTTACCAGTTAACATCTCTTGCTCGTAGGAACAGAAACTGCATGGGATTCAACTCCATTTCAGACTGGGAAACAAGCACTAGTTCGCCTTACAAGAAACACACTCTGCTTTTGAGAAAAGTGGACTCTTCTACTCTACTGTGTTTCCTATGGTGTCCGAACAGTCAGTTTGCTCAGAACAAAAGAACTGTGCTTCCTACACACAGGGGCCATATCTAGTTCAACTCTGCTTAGGAAACTGACAAGAACAGTAGCTCCTCTTCAGTCCAATACACTGTACTTGATGGGAGCAGACGCGAGTCCTCTTTGCACTGTGTGTGGCAATGGGAGCGCAATAGTGACTTTCCTTACCAGAAAACAACTCTAGCTCGTAGGACCAAAAACTGCATGTGATTGAACTCAATTTAGGACTGGGAAACAAACGCTAGCTCGCCTTACAAGAAACACACTCTGCTTTTGAGAAAAGAGCACTCTTCTACTCTACTGTGTTTCCTATATGGCCAAAAGAGTGAGCTTGCTCATAACAAAAGAACTGTGCTTCCTACACACACGGCCATATCTAGTTCAATTCTGCTTAGGAAACTGACAAGAACAGTAGCTCCTCTTCAGTCCAATACACTGTACATGCTGGGAACAGACGCCAGTGCTATTTGCCCTGTGTATGACAATGGGAGTGCAATAGTGACTCTTCTTACCAGAAAACAACTCTTGCTCGTAGGATCTGAAACTGCATCTGATTCAACTCCATTTAGGACTGGGAAACAAATGCTAGCTCGCCTTACAAGAAACACACTCTGCTTCTCAGAAAAGAGCACTCTTCTACTATACTGTGTTTCCTATAGGGCCAGAATAGTGAGCTTGCTCAGAACAAAAGAACTGTGCTTCCTACACACACGGGACATATCTAGTTTAACTCCGCTTAGGAAACTGACAAGAACAGTAGCTCCTCTTCAGTCCAATACACTGTACTTGCTGGGAACAACGCGAGAGCTATTTGCACTGTATGTAGCAATGGGAGGGCAATAGTGACTCTTCTTACCAGTTAACATCTCTTGCTCGTAGGACCAGAAACTGCATGGGATTCAACTCCATTTCAGACTGGAAAACAAGCACTAGTTCACCTTACAAGAAACACACTCTGCTTTGAGAAAAGAGCTCTCTTCTACTCTACTGTGTTTCCTAAGGGTTCCGAAGAGTCAGCTTGCTCAGAAAAAAAGAACTTTGCTTCTTACACACAGGGGCCATATCTAGTTCAACTCTGCTTAGGAAACTGACAAGAACAGTATCTCCTCTTCAGTCCAATACACTGTACTTGATGGGAACAGAGGCGAGTGCTATTTGCACTGTGTATGGCAATGGGAGCGCAATAGTGACTTTCCTTACCAGAAAACAACTCTTGCTCGTAGGATCAAAAACTGCATGTGATTCAACTCCATTTAGGACTGGGAAACTAATGCTAGCTCGCCTTACAAGAAACACACTCTGCTTTTGAGAAAAGATCACTCTTCTACTCTACTGTGTTTTCTATAGGGCCAGAACAGTGAGCTTGCTCAGAAGAAAAGAACTGTGCTTCCTACACACATGGCCATATCTAGTTCAATTCTGCTTAGGAAACTGACAAGAACAGTAGACCCTTTTCAGTCCAATAAACTGTACATGCTGAGAAGAGACGCCAGTGCAATTTGCCCTGTGTATGACAATGGGAGCACAATAGTGACTCTTTTTAATAGAAAACAACTCTTGCTCGTAGAACCAGAAACTGCATGTGATTCAACTCCATTTAGGACTGGGAAACAAATGCTAGCTCGCCTTACAAGAAACACACTCTGTTTTTGAGAAAAGGGCACTCTTCTACTCTACTGTGTTTCCTAAGGTTTCGATCAGTGAGCTTACAGTAGAAATGAACTGTGCTTCCTACACACACGGCCATATCTAGTTCAATTCTGCTGAGGAAACTGACAAGAACAGTAGATCCTCTTCAGTCCAATACACTGTACATGCTGGGAACAGATGCCAGTGCTATTTGCCCTGTGTATGACAAAGGGAGCGCAATAGTCACTCTTCTTACCAGAAAACAACTCTTGCGCGTAGGACCAGAAACTGCATGTGATTCAACTCCATTTAGGACTGGGAAACAAATGCTAGCTCGCCTTATTAGGAACACACTCTGCTTTTGAGAAAAGAGCACTCTTCTAATCTACTGTGTTTACTATGGGTTCGAACAGTGAGCTTGCTCAGAACAAAAGAACTGTGCTTCCTACACACACGGGCCATATCTAGTTTAACTCCGCTTAGGAAACTGACAAGAACAGTAGCTCCTCTTCAGTCCAATACACTGTACTTGCTGGGAACAGATGCGAGAGCTATTTGCACTGTATATGGCAATGGGAGCGCAATAGTGACTCTTCTTGCCAGTTAACATCTCTTGCTCGTAGGACCAGAAACTGCATGGGATTCAACTCCATTTCAGACTGGGAAACAAGCACTATTCGCCTTACAAGAAACACACTCTGCTTTTGAGAAAAGAGCACTCTTCTACTCTACTGTGTTTCCTATGGGGTCCGAACAGTCAGCTTGCTCAGAACAAAAGAACTGTGCTTCCTACACACAGGGGCCATATCTAGTTCAACTCTGCTTAGGAAACTGACAAGAACAGTAGCTCCTCTTCAGTCCAATACACTGTACTTGATGGGAACAGACGCGAGTCCTCTTTGCACTGAGTGTGGCAATGGGAGCGCAATAGTGACTTTCCTTACCAGAAAACAACTCTAGCTCGTAGGACCAAAAACTGCATGTGATTCAACTCCATTTAGTACTGGGAAACAAACGCTAGCTCGCCTTACAAGAAACTCACTCTGCTTTTGAGAAAAGAGCACTCTTCTACTCTACTGTGTTTCCTATATGGCCAAAACAGTGAGCTTGCTCAGAACAAAAGAACTGTGCTTCCTACACACACGGCCATATCTAGTTCAATTCTGCTTAGGAAACTGACAAGAACAGTAGATCCACTTCAGTCCAATACACTGTACATGCTGGGAACAGAAGCCAGTGCTATTTGCCCTGTGTATGACAATGGGAGCGCAATAGTGACTCTTCTTACCAGAAAACAACTCTTGCTCGTAGAAGCAGAAACTGCATGTGATTGAACTCCATTTAGGACTGGGAAACAAATGCTAGCTCGCCTTACAAGAAACACACTCTGCTTTTGAGAAAAGAGCACTCTTCTACTCTACTCTGTTTCCTATGGGTTCGATCAGTGAGCTTACTGTACAAAAGAACTGGGCTTCCTACACACACGGGCCATATCTAGTTCAACTCTGCTTAGGAAACTGACAAGAACAGTAGCTCCTCTTCAGTCCAATACAATGTACTTGATGGGAGCAGACGCGAGTCCTCTTTGCACTGTGTGTGGCATTGGGAGCGCAATAGTGACTTTCCTTACCAGAAAACAACTCTAGCTCGTAGGACCAAAAACTGCATGTGATTGAACTCAATTTAGGACTGGGAAACAAACGCTAGCTCGCCTTACAAGAAACACACTCTGCTTTTGAGAAAAGAGCATCTTCTACTCTACTGTGTTTCCCATATGGCCAAAAGAGTGAGCTTGCTCATAACAAAAGAACTGTGCTTCCTACACACACGGCCATATCTAGTTCAATTCTGCTTAGGAAACTGACAAGAACAGTAGCTCCTCTTCAGTCCAATACACTGTACATGCTGGGAACAGACGCCAGTGCTATTTGCCCTGTGTATGACAATGGGAGTGCAATAGTGACTCTTCTTACCAGAAAACAACTCTTGCTCGTAGGATCTGAAACTGCATCTGATTCAACTCCATTTAGGACTGGGAAACAAATGCTAGCTCGCCTTACAAGAAACACACTCTGCTTCTCAGAAAAGAGCACTCTTCTACTATACTGTGTTTCCTATAGGGCCAGAATAGTGAGCTTGCTCAGAACAAAAGAACTGTGCTTCCTACAAACACGGGACATATCTAGTTTAACTCCGCTTAGGAAACTGACAAGAACAGTAGCTCCTCTTCAGTCCAATACACTGTACTTGCTGGGAACAACGCTAGAGCTATTTGCACTGTATGTAGCAATGGGAGGGCAATAGTGACTCTTCTTACCAGTTAACATCTCTTGCTCGTAGGACCAGAAACTGCATGGGATTCAACTCCATTTCAGACTGGAAAACAAGCACTAGTTCGCCTTACAAGAAACACACTCTGCTTTTGAGAAAAGTGGACTCTTCTACTCTACTGTGTTTCCTATGATGTCCGAACAGTCAGTTTGCTTAGAACAAAAGAACTGTGCTTCCTACACACAGGGGCCATATCTAGTTCAACTCTGCTTAGGAAACTGACAAGAACAGTAGCTCCTCTTCAGTCCAATACAATGTACTTGATGGGAGCAGACGCGAGTCCTCTTTGCACTGTGTGTGGCAATGGGAGCGCAATAGTGACTTTCCTTACCAGAAAACAACTCTTGCTCGTAGGATCAAAAACTGCATGTGATTCAACTCCATTTAGGACTGGGAAACTAACACTAGCTCGCCTTACAAGAAACACACTCTGCTTTTGAGAAAAGATCACTCTTCTACTCTACTGTGTTTTCTATGGGGCCAGAACAGTGAGCTTGCTCAGAAGAAAAGAACTGTGCTTCCTACACACATGGCCATATCTAGTTCAATTCTGCTTAGGAAACTGACAAGAACAGTAGACCCTTTTCAGTCCAATAAACTGTACATGCTGAGAAGAGACGCCAGTGCAATTTGCCCTGTGTATGACAATGGGAGCACAATAGTGACTCTTTTTAATAGAAAACAACTCTTGCTCATAGAACCAGAAACTGCATGTGATTCAACTCCATTTAGGACTGGGAAACAAATGCTAGCTCGCCTTACAAGAAACACACTCTGTTTTTGAGAA
The DNA here is from genome assembly GCF_949786415.1 of Peromyscus eremicus. Lineage (NCBI taxonomy): Eukaryota > Metazoa > Chordata > Mammalia > Rodentia > Cricetidae > Peromyscus > Peromyscus eremicus. The sequence goes on from NW_026734625.1 coordinate 239,082, forward strand.
AAGGGCACTCTTCTACTCTACTGTGTTTCCTAAGGGTTCGATCAGTGAGCTTACAGTAGAAATGAACTGTGCTTCCTACACACACGGGCCATATCTAGTTCAACTCTGCTTAGGAAACTGACAAGAACAGTAGCTCCTCTTCAGTCCAATACACTGTACTTGATGGGAGCAGACGCGAGTCCTCTTTGCACTGTGTGTGGCAATGGGAGCGCAATAGTGACTTTCCTTACCAGAAAACAACTCCAGCTCGTAGGCCCAAAAAATGCATGTGATTGAACTCAATTTAGGACTGGGAAACAAACGCTAGCTCGCCTTACAAGAAACACATTCTGCTTTTGAGAAAAGAGCACTCTTCTACTCTACTGTGTTTCCCATATGGCCAAAAGAGTGAGCTTGCTCATAACAAAAGAACTGTGCTTCCTACACACACGGCCATATCTAGTTCAATTCTGCTTAGGAAACTGAAAAGAACAGTAGCTCCTCTTCATTCCAATACACTGTACATGCTGGGAACAGACGCCAGTGCTATTTGCCCTGTGTATGACAATGGGAGTGCAATAGTGACTCTTCTTAACAGAAAACAACTCTTGCTCGTAGGATCTGAAACTGCATCTGATTCAACTCCATTTAGGACTGGGAAACAAATGCTAGCTCGCCTTACAAGAAACACACTCTGCTTCTCAGAAAAGAGCACTCTTCTACTATACTGTGTTTCCTATAGGGCCAGAATAGTGAGCTTGCTCAGAACAAAAGAACTGTGCTTCCTACACACACGGGACATATCTAGTTTAACTCCGCTTAGGAAACTGACAAGAACAGTAGCTCCTCTTCAGTCCAATACACTGTACTTGCTGGGAACAACGCGAGAGCTATTTGCACTGTATGTAGCAATGGGAGGGCAATAGTGACTCTTCTTACCAGTTAACATCTCTTGCTTGTAGGACCAGAAACAGCATGGGATTCAACTCCATTTCAGACTGGAAAACAAGCACTAGTTCGCCTTACAAGAAACACACTCTGCTTTTGAGAAAAGTGGACTCTTCTACTCTACTGTGTTTCCTATGGTGTCCGAACAGTCAGTTTGCTCAGAACAAAAGAACTGTGCTTCCTACACACAGGGGCCATATCTAGTTCAACTCTGCTTAGGAAACTGACAAGAACAGTAGCTCCTCTTCATCCAATACAATGTACTTGATGGGAGCAGACGCGAGTCCTCTTTGCACTGTGTGTGGCAATGGGAGCGCAATAGTGACTTTCCTTACCAGAAAACAACTCTAGCTCGTAGGACCAAAAACTGCATGTGATTGAACTCAATTTAGGACTGGGAAACAAACGCTAGCTCGCCTTACAAGAAACACACTCTGCTTTTGAGAAAAGAGCACTCTTCTACTCTACTGTGTTTCCTATATGGCCAAAAGAGTGAGCTTGCTCATAACAAAAGAACTGTGCTTCCTACACACACGGCCATATCTAGTTCAATTCTGCTTAGGAAACTGACAAGAACAGTAGCTCCTCTTCAGTCCAATACACTGTACATGCTGGGAACAGACGCCAGTGCTATTTGCCCTGTGTATGACAATGGGAGTGCAATAGTGACTCTTCTTACCAGAAAACAACTCTTGCTCGTAGGATCTGAAACTGCATCTGATTCAACTCCATTTAGGACTGGGAAACAAATGCTAGCTCGCCTTACAAGAAACACACTCTGCTTCTCAGAAAAGAGCACTCTTCTACTATACTGTGTTTCCTATAGGGCCAGAATAGTGAGCTTGCTCAGAACAAAAGAACTGTGCTTCCTACACACACGGGACATATCTAGTTTAACTCCGCTTAGGAAACTGACAAGAACAGTAGCTCCTCTTCAGTCCAATACACTGTACTTGCTGGGAACAACGCGAGAGCTATTTGCACTGTATGTAGCAATGGGAGGGCAATAGTGACTCTTCTTACCAGTTAACATCTCTTGCTCGTAGGACCAGAAACTGCATGGGATTCAACTCCATTTCAGACTGGAAAACAAGCACTAGTTCGCCTTACAAGAAACACACTCTGCTTTGAGAAAAGAGCTCTCTTCTACTCTACTGTGTTTCCTAAGGGTTCCGAAGAGTCAGCTTGCTCAGAAAAAAAGAACTTTGCTTCTTACACACAGGGGCCATATCTAGTTCAACTCTGCTTAGGAAACTGACAAGAACAGTAGCTCCTCTTCAGTCCAATACACTGTACTTGATGGGAACAGAGGCGAGTGCTATTTGCACTGTGTATGGCAATGGGAGCGCAATAGTGACTTTCCTTACCAGAAAACAACTCTTGCTCGTAGGATCAAAAACTGCATGTGATTCAACTCCATTTAGGACTGGGAAACTAACACTAGCTCGCCTTACAAGAAACACACTCTGCTTTTGAGAAAAGATCACTCTTCTACTGTACTGTGTTTTCTATGGGGCCAGAACAGTGAGCTTGCTCAGAAGAAAAGAACTGTGCTTCCTACACACATGGCCATATCTAGTTCAATTCTGCTTAGGAAACTGACAAGAACAGTAGACCCTTTTCAGTCCAATAAACTGTACATGCTGAGAAGAGACGCCAGTGCAATTTGCCCTGTGTATGACAATGGGAGCACAATAGTGACTCTTTTTAATAGAAAACAACTCTTGCTCATAGAACCAGAAACTGCATGTGATTCAACTCCATTTAGGACTGGGAAACAAATGCTAGCTCGCCTTACAAGAAACACACTCTGTTTTTGAGAAAAGGGCACTCTTCTACTCTACTGTGTTTCCTAAGGGTTCGATCAGTGAGCTTACAGTAGAAATGAACTGTGCTTCCTACACACACAAGCCATATCTAGTTCAACTGTGCTTAGGAAACTGACAAGAACAGTAGCTCCTCTTCAGTCCAATACACTGTACTTGATGGGAGCAGACGCGAGTCCTCTTTGCACTGTGTGTGGCAATGGGAGCGCAATAGTGACTTTCCTTACCAGAAAACAACTCCAGCTCGTAGGCCCAAAAAATGCATGTGATTGAACTCAATTTAGGACTGGGAAACAAACGCTAGCTCGCCTTACAAGAAACACACTCTGCTTTTGAGAAAAGAGCACTCTTCTACTCTACTGTTTTTCCCATATGGCCAAAAGAGTGAGCTTGCTCATAACAAAAGAACTGTGCTTCCTACACACACGGCCATATCTAGTTCAATTCTGCTTAGGAAACTGACAAGAACAGTAGCTCCTCTTCATTCCAATACACTGTACATGCTGGGAACAGACGCCAGTGCTATTTGCCCTGTGTATGACAATGGGAGTGCAATAGTGACTCTTCTTACCAGAAAACAACTCTTGCTCGTAGGATCTGAAACTGCATCTGATTCAACTCCATTTAGGACTGGGAAACAAATGCTAGCTCGCCTTACAAGAAACACACTCTGCTTCTCAGAAAAGAGCACTCTTCTACTATACTGTGTTTCCTATAGGGCCAGAATAGTGAGCTTGCTCAGAACAAAAGAACTGTGCTTCCTACACACACGGGACATATCTAGTTTAACTCCGCTTAGGAAACTGACAAGAACAGTAGCTCCTCTTCAGTCCAATACACTGTACTTGCTGGGAACAACGCGAGAGCTATTTGCACTGTATGTAGCAATGGGAGGGCAATAGTGACTCTTCTTACCAGTTAACATCTCTTGCTCGTAGGACCAGAAACTGCATGGGATTCAACTCCATTTCAGACTGGAAAACAAGCACCAGTTCGCCTTACAAGAAACACACTCTGCTTTGAGAAAAGAGCTCTCTTCTACTCTACTGTGTTTCCTAAGGGTTCCGAAGAGTCAGCTTGCTCAGAAAAAAAGAACTTTGCTTCTTACACACACGGGCCATATCTAGTTCAACTCTGCTTAGGAAACTGACAAGAACAGTAGCTCCTCTTCAGTCCAATACACTGTACTTGATGGGAACAGAGGCGAGTGCTAATTGCACTGTGTATGGCAATGGGAGCGCAATAGTGACTTTCCTTACCAGAAAACAACTCTTGCTCGTAGGATCAAAAACTGCATGTGATTCAACTCCATTTAGGACTGGGAAACTAACGCTAGCTCGCCTTACAAGAAACACACTCTGCTTTTGAGAAAAGATCACTCTTCTACTCTACTGTGTTTTCTATAGGGCCAGAACAGTGAGCTTGCTCAGAAGAAAAGAACTGTGCTTCCTACACACATGGCCATATCTATTCAATTCTGCTTAGGAAACTGACAAGAACAGTAGACCCTTTTCAGTCCAATAAACTGTACATGCTGAGAAGAGACGCCAGTGCAATTTGCCCTGTGTATGACAATGGGAGCACAATAGTGACTCTTTTTAATAGAAAACAACTCTTGCTCATAGAACCAGAAACTGCATGTGATTCAACCTCATTTAGGACTGGGAAACAAATGCTAGCTCGCCTTACAAGAAACACACTCTGTTTTTGAGAAAAGGGCACTCTTCTACTCTACTGTGTTTCCTAAGGGTTCGATCAGTGAGCTTACAGTAGAAATGAACTGTGCTTCCTACACACACGGGCCATATCTAGTTCAACTCTGCTTAGGAAACTGACGAGAACAGTAGCTCCTCTTCAGTCCAATACACTGTACTTGATGGGAGCAGACGCGAGTCCTCTTTGCACTGTGTGTGGCAATGGGAGCGCAATAGTGACTTTCCTTACCAGAAAACAACTCTTGCTCGTAGGATCAAAAACTGCATGTGATTCAACTCCATTTAGGACTGGGAAACAAATGCTAGCTCCCCTTACAAGAAACACACTCTGCTTTTGAGAAAAGATCACTCTTCTACTCTACGGTATTTCCTATAGGGTCAGAACAGTGAGCTTACTCAGAACAAAAGAACTGTGCTTCCTACACACATGGCCATATCTAGTTCAATTCTGTTGAGGAAACGAACAAGAGCAGTAGATCCTCTTCAGTCCAATACACTGTACATGCTGGGAACAGATGCCATTGCTATTTGCCCTGTGTATGACAATGGGATGGCAACAGTCACTCTTCTTACCAGAAAACAACTCTTGCTCGTAGGACCAGAAACTGCATGTGATTCAACTCCATTTAGGACTGGGAAACAAATGCTAGCTTGCCATATAAGAAACACACTCTGCTTTTGAGAAAAGAGCACTCTTCTACTCTACTCTGTTTCCTATGTGTTTGATCAGTGAGCTTACAGTACAAAAGAACTGTGCTTCCTACACACACGGGCCATATCTAGTTCAACTCTGCTTAGGAAACTGACAAGAACAGTAGCTCCTCTTCAGTCCAATACACTGTACTTGATGGGAGCAGACGCGAGTCCTCTTTGCACTGTTTGTGGCAATGGGAGCACAATAGTGACTTTCCTTACCAGAAAACAACTCTAGCTTGTAGGACCAAAAACTGCATGTGATTCAACTCCATTTAGGACTGGGAAACAAACGCTAGCTCGCCTTACAAGAAACACACTCTGCTTTTGAGAAAATAGCATTCTTCTTCTCTACTGTGTTTCCTATAGGGCCAAAACAGTGAGCTTGCTCAGAACAAAAGAACTGTGCTTCCTACACACACGGCCATATCTAGTTCAATTCTGCTTAGGAAACTGACAAGAACAGTAGATCCTCTTCAGTCCAATACACTGTACATGCTGGGAACAGACGCCAGTGCTATTTGCCCTGTGTATGACAATGGGAGCGCAATAGTGACTCTTCTTACCAGAAAACAACTCTTGCTCGTAGGACCAGAAACTGCATGTGATTCAACTCCATTTAGGACTGGGAAACAAATGCTAGCTCGCCTTACAAGAAACACACTCTGCTTTTGAGAAAAGAGCACTCTTCTACTCTACTCTGTTTCCTATGGGTTCGATCAGTGAGCTTACAGTACAAAAGAACTGTGCTTCCTACACGCAGGGGGCATATCTAGTTCAACTCTGCTTAGGAAATTGACAAGAACAGTAGCTCCTCTTCAGTCCAATACACTGTACTTGATGGGAACAGACGCGAGTCCTCTTTGCACTGTGTGTGGCAATGGGAGCGCAATAGTGACTTTCCTAACCAGAAAACAACTCTAGCTCGTAGGACCAAAAACTGCATGTGATTCAACTCAATTTAGGACTGGGAAAAAACGCTAGCTTGCCTTACAAGAAACACACTCTGCTTTTGAGAAAAGAGCACTCTTCTACTCTACTGTGTTTCCTATAGGGCCAAAAGAGTGAGCTTGCTCAGAACAAAAGAACTGTGCTTCCTACACACACGGGCCATATCTAGTTTAACTCCGCTTAGGAAACTGAAAAGAACAGTAGCTCCTCTTCAGTCCAATACACTGTACTTGCTGGTAACAAACGCGAGAGCTATTTGCACTGTATATGGCAATGGGAGCGCAATAGTGACTCTTCTTACCAGTTAACATCTCTTGCTCGTAGGACCAGAAACTGCATGGGATTCAACTCCATTTAGGACTGGGAAACAAGCACTAGTTCGCCTTACAAGAAACACACTCTGCTTTGAGAAAAGAGCTCTCTTCTACTCTACTGTGTTTCCTATGTGGTCCGAACAGTCAGCTTGCTCAGAACAAAAGAACTGTGCTTCCTACACACAGGGGCCATATCTAGTTCAACTCTGCTTAGGAAACTGACAAGAACAGTAGCTCCTCTTCAGTCCAATACACTGTACTTGATGGGAACAGACGCGAGACCTCTTTGCACTGTGTGTGGCAATGGGAGCGCAATAGTGACTTTCCTTACCAGAAAACAACTCTAGCTCGTAGGACCAAAAACTGCATGTGATTCAACTCAATTTAGGACTGGGAAATAACGCTAGCTTGCCTTACAAGAAACACACTCTGCTTTTGAGAAAAGAGCACTCTTCTACTCTACTGTGTTTCCTATAGGGCCAAAAGAGTGAGCTTGCTCAGAACAAAAGAACTGTGCTTCCTACACACACGGGCCATATCTAATTTAACTCCGCTTAGTAAACTGACAAGAACAGTAGCTCCTCTTCAGTCCAATACACTGTACTTGCTGGTAACAAACGCGAGAGCTATTTGCACTGTATATGGCAATGGGAGCGCAATAGTGACTCTTCTTACCAGTTAACATCTCTTGCTCGTAGGACCAGAAACTGCATGGGATTCAACTCCATTTCAGACTGGGAAACAAGCACTAGTTCGCCTTACAAGAAACACACTCTGCTTTTGAGAAAAGAGCACTCTTCTACACTACTGTGTTTCCTATGGGGTCCGAACAGTGAGCTTGCTCAGAACAAAAGAACTGTGCTTCCTACACACAGGGGCCATATCTAGTTCAACTCTGCTTAAAAAACTGACAAGAACAGTAGCTCCTCTTCAGTCCAATACACTGTACTTGATGGGAACAGACGCGAGTCCTCTTTGCACTGTGTGTGGCAATGGGAGCGCAATAGTGACTTTCCTTACCAGAAAACAACTCTTGCTCGTAAGACCAGAAACTGCATGGGATTCAACTCCATTTCAGACTGGGAAACAAGCACTAGTTCGCCTTACAAGAAACACACTCTGCTTTTGAGAAAAGAGCACTCTTCTACTCTACTGTGTTTCCTATGGTGTCCGAACAGTCAGCTTGCTCAGAAAAAAAGAACTGTGCTTCCTACACACAGGGGCCATATCTAGTTCAACTCTGCTTAGGAAACTGACAAGAACAGTAGCTCCTCTTCAGTCCAATACACTGTACTTGATGGGAACAGACGCGAGTCCTCTTTGCACTGTGTGGGGCAATGGGAGCACAATAGTGACTTTACTTACCAGAAAACAACTCTAGCTAGTAAGTCCAAAAACTGCATGTGATTCAACTGCATTTAGGACTGGGAAACAAACGCAAGCTCGCCTTTCCAGAAACACACTCTGCTTTTGAGAAAAGAACACTCTTCTACTCTACTTTGTTTCCTGTAGGGCCAAAACAGTGAGCTTGCTCAGAACAAAAGAACTGTGCTTCCTACACACACGGCCATATCTAGTTCAATTCTGCTTAGGAAACTGACAAGAACAGTAGATCCTCTTCAGTCCAATACACTGTACATGCTGGGAACAGACGCCAGTGCTATTTGCCCTGTGTATGACAATGGGAGCTCAATAGTCACTCTTTTTACCAGAAAACAACTCTTGCTCGTAGGACCAGAAACTGCATGTGATTCAACTCCATTTAGGACTGGGAAACAAATGCTAGCTCGCCTTACAAGAAACACACTCTGCTTTTGAGAAGAGAGCACTCTTCTACTCTACTCTGTTATCTATGTGTTCGATCAGTGAGCTTACAGTACAAAAGAACTGTGCTTCCTACACACACGGGCCATATCTAGATCAACTCTGCTTAGGAAACTGACAAGAACAGTAGCTCCTCTTCAGTCCAATACACTGTACTTGATGGGAACAGACGCGAGTCCTCTTTGCACTGTGTGTGGCAATGGGAGCGCAATAGTGACTTTACTTACCAGAAAACAACTCTAGCTCGTAGGACCAAAAACTGCATGTGATTCAACTCAATTTAGGACTGGGAAACAAACGCTAGCTCGCCTTACAAGAAACACACTCTGCTTTTGAGAAAAGAGCACTCTTCTACTCTATTGTGTTTCCTATGGGGTCCGAACAGTCAGCTTGCTCAGAACACCAGAACTGTGCTTCCTACACACAGGGGCCATATCTAGATCAACTCTGCTTAGGAAACTGACAAGAACAGTAGCTCCTCTTCAGTCCAATACACTGTACTTGATGGGAACAGACGCGAGTCCTCTTTGCACTGTGTGTGGCAATGGGAGCGCAATAGTGACTTTCCTTACCAGAAAACAACTCTAGCTCGTAGGACCAAAAACTGCATCTGATTCAACTCCATTTAGGACTGGGAAACAAACGCTAGCTCGCCTTACAAGAAACTCACTCTGCTTTTGAGAAAAGAGCACTCTTCTACTCTACTGTGTTTCCTATAGGGCCAAAACCGTGAGCTTGCTCAGAACAAAAGAACTGTGCTTCCTACACACACGGCCATATCTAGTTCAATTCTGCTTAGGAAACTGACAAGAACAGTAGATCCTCTTCAGTCCAATACACTCTACAATGCGGGAACAGACGCCAGTGCTATTTGCCCTGTGTATGATAATGGGAGCACAATAGTGACTCTTCTTACCAGAAAACAACTCTTGCTCGTAGGAACAGACACTGCATGTGATTCAACTCCATTTATAACTGGGAAACAAATGTTAGCTCACCTTACAAGAAACACACTCTGCTTTTGAGAAAAGAGCACTCTTCTACTCTACTGTGTTTCCTATAGGTCCAGAATAGTGAGATTGCTCAGAACAAAAGAACTGTGCTTCCTACACACAGGGGCCATATCTAGTTCAACTCTGCTTAGGAAACTGAGAAGAACAGTAGCTCATCTTCAGTCCAATACAGTGTACTTGCTGGGAACAGATGTGAGTGCTATTTGCACTAAGTATGGCAATGGGAGCTCAATAGTGACTTTCCTTACCAGAAAACAACTCTAGCACGTAGTACCAAAAACTGCATGTGATTTAACTCCATTTAGGACTGTGAAACAAACGCTAGCTCGCCTTACAAGAAACACACTCTGCTTTTGAGAAAACAGCACTCTTCTAGTATAATGTGTTTTTTGTAAGGCCAGAATAGTGAGCTTGCTCAGAACAAAAGAACTGTGCTTCCTACACACACCGACTATATCTAGTTCAACTCTGCTTAGGAAACTGACAAGAACAGTAGATCCTCTTCAGTCCAATACACTGTACATGCTGGGAACACACGCCAGTGCTATTTGCCCTGTGTATGTCAATGGGAGCGCAATAGTGACTGTTCTTACCAGAAAACAACTCTTGCTCGTAGGACCAGAAACTGCATGTGATTCAACTCCATTTAGGACTGTGAACGAAATGTTAGCTCGCCTTACAAGAAACACACTCTGCTTTTGAGAAAAGAGCACTCTTCTACTCTACAGTGATTCCTATGGGGTCTGAACAGTGAGCTTGCTCAGAACAAAAAACTGTGCTTCCTACACACACGGGCCATATCCAGTTCAATTCTGCTTAGGAAACTGACAAGAACAGTAGATCCTCTTCAGTCCAATACACTGTACATGCAGGGGACAGATGCTAGTGCTGTTTGCAATGTGCATGACAATGGGACCGCAATAGTGAATCTTCTTACCAGAAAACATCTCTTGCTCATAGGACCACAAACTGCATGTCATTCAACTCCATTTAGGACTGCGAAGCAAACGCTAGCTCGCCTTACAAGAAACACACTCTGCTTTTGAGAAAAGAGCACTCTTCTACTCTACTGTGTTTCCTTTGGGGTCCAAACAGTGAGCTTGCTCAGAACAAAAGAACTGTGCTTCCTACACACACGGGCTATATCTAGTTCAACACTGCTTAGGAAACTGACAAGAACAGTAGCTCCTCTTCAGTCCAATACACTGTACTTGATGGGAACAGACGCCAGTGCTATTTGCCCTGTGTATGACAATGGGAGCTCAATAGTGACTCTTCTTACCAGAAAAAAAACTCTTGATCGTAGGACCAGAAACTGCATGTGATTCAACTCCATTTAGGACTGCGCAACCAACGCTAGCTTGCCTTACAAGAAAAACACTCTGCTTTTGAGAAAAGGGCACTCTTCTACTCTAATGTGTTTCCTATGGGTTCGATCAGGGAGCTTACAGTACAAAAGAACTGTGCTTCCTACACACACGGGCCATATCTAGTTAACCCTGCTTAGGAAACTGACAAGAACAGTAGCTCCTCTTCAGTCCAATACACTGTACTTGATGGGAACAGACGTGAGTCCTCTTTTCACTGTGTGTGGCAATGGGAGCACAATAGTGATTTTCCTTACAAGAAAACAACTCTTGCTCGTAGGATCAAAAACTGCATATGATTCAAGTCCATTTAGGACTGGGAAACAAATGCTAGCTCCACTTACAAGAAACACACTCTGCTTTTGAAAAAAGATCACTCTTCTCTACTGTGTTTCCTATAGGGCCAGAACAGTGAGCTTACTCAGAACAAAAGAACTGTGCTTCCTACACACACGGCCATATCTAGTTCAATTTTGCTTAGGAAACTAACAAGAACAGTAGATCCTCTTCAGTCCATACACTGTACTTGCTGGGAACAGACGCGAGTGCTATTTGCACTGTATATGGCAGTGGGAGTGAAATAGTGACTCTTCTTACCAGAAAACAACTCTTGCTCGTAGGACCAGAAACAGCATGAGATTCAAGTCCTTTTAGGACGGAAAACAAACGCTAGATCGCCTTACAAGAAACACTCTCTGCTTTTGAGAAAAGAGCACTCTTCTACTCTACAGTGTTTCCTATGGGGTCCGAACAGTGAGCTTGCTCAGAACAAAAGAACTGTGCTTCCTACACACACGGGCCATATCTAGTTCAACTCTACTTAGGAAACTGACAAGAACAGTAGCTCCTCTTCAGTCCAATACACTGTACTTGCTGGGAACAGACGCGAGTGCTATTTGCACTGTGTATGTCAATGGGAGCGCAAGAGTGACTTTCCTTACCAGAAAACAACTCTAGCTCGTAGAACCAGAAACTGCATGTGATTCAACTCTATTTAGGACTGGGATCCAAACGCTAGCTCGACTTACAGGAAACACACTCTGCTTTGGAGAAAAGAACACTCTTCTACTCTACTGTGTTTCCTATAGGGCCAGAATAGTGAGCTTGCTCAGAACAAAAGAACTGTGCTTCCTACACACAGGGGCTATATCTAGTTCAACTCTGCTTAGGAAACTAAGAAGAACAGTAGCTCATCTTCAGTCCAGTACAGTGTACTTGCTGGGAACAGACGCGAGTGCTATTTGCAGTATGTATGGCAATGGGAGCTCAATAGTGACTTTCCTTACCAGAAAACAGCTCTTGCTCGTAGTATCGAAAACTGCATGTGATTCAACTGCATTTAGGACTGGGCAACAAACGCTAGCTCGCCTTACAAGAAACACACTCTGCTTTTGAGAAAAGATCACTCATCTACTCTACTGTGTTTTCTATAGTGCCAGAACAGTGAGCTTGCTCAGAACAAAAGAACTGTGCTTCCTACACACACGGCCATATCTAGTTCAATTCTTCTTAGGAAACTGACAAGAACAGTAGATCCTCTTCAGTCCAATACACTGTACATGCTGGGAACAGACGCCAGTGCTATTTGCCCTGTGTATGAAAATGGGAGCACAATAGTGACTCTTCTTACTAGAATACAACTTTTGCTCGTAGGACCAGAAACTGCATGTGATTCAACTCCATTTAGGACTGGGAAACAAACGCTAGCTCACCTTACAAGAAACACACTCTGCCTTTGAGAAAAGATCACTCTTCTACTCTAGTGTGTTTCCTATAGGGCCAGAACAGTGAGCTTACTCAGAACAAAAGAACTGTGCTTCCTACACACACGGCCATATCTAGTTCAATTTTGCTTAGGAAACTAACAAGAACAGTAGATCCTCTTCAGTCCCATACACTGTACTTGCTGGGAACAGACGCGAGTGCTATTTGCACTGTATACGGCAATGGGAGCGAAATAGTGACTCTTCTTACCAGAAAACAACTCTTGCTCGTAGGACCAGAAACTGCATGTGATTCAACTCCTTTTAGGACAGGAAACAAACGCTAGCTTGCCTTACAAGAAACACTCTCTTCTTTTGAGAAAAGAGCACTCTTCTACTCTACAGTGTTTCCTATGGGGTCCGAACAGTGAGCTTGCTTAGAAAAAAAAACTGTGCTTCCTACACACACGGGCTATATCTAGTTCAACTCTGCTTAGAAAACTGACAAGAACAGTAGCTCCTCTTCAGTCCAATACACTGTACTTGGTGGGAACAGACGCCAGTGCTATTTGCCCTGTGTATGACAATGGGAGCTCAATAGTGACTCTTCTTACCAGAAAACAACTCTTGCTCGTAGGACCAGACACTGCATGTGATTCAACTCCATTTAGGACTGAGAAACAAACACTAGCTTGCCTTACAAGAAACACACTTTGCTTTTGAGAAAAGATCACTCTTCTAGTCTACTGTTTTTCCTATAGGGCAAGAACAGTGAGCTTGCTCAGAACAAAAGAACTGTGCTTCCTACACGCACGGGCCATATCTAGTTTAACTCCACTTAGGAAACTGACAAGAACAGTAGCTCCTATTCAGTCCAATACACTGTACTTGATGGGAACAGACGCGAGTGCTATTTGCACTGTGTATGTCAATGGAAGCGCAATAGTGTCTTTCCTTACCAGAAAAACACTCTAGCTCGTAGGACCAGAAACTGCATGTGATTCAACTCCATTTAAGACTGGGAACCAAATGCTAGCTTGCCTTACAAGAAACAAACTCTGCTTTTGAGAAAAGAGCACTTTTCTACTCTACTGTGTTTCCTATAGGGCCAGAATAGTGAGCTTGCTCAGAACAAAAGAACTGTGCTTCCTACACACAGGGGCCATATCTAGTTCAACTCTGCTTAGGAAACTGAGAAGAACAGTAGCTCATCTTCAGTCCAGTACAGTGTACTTGCTGGGAACAGACGCGAGTGCTATTTGCACTATGTATGGCAATGGGAGCTCAATAGTGACTTTCCTTACCAGAAAACAACTCTTGCTCGTAGTATCGAAAACTGCATGTGATTCAACTCCATTTAGGACTGGGCAACAAACGCTGGCTCGCCTTACAAGAAACACACTCTGCTTTTGAGAAAAGATCACTCATCTACTCTACTGTGTTTTCTATAGTGCCAGAACAGTGAGCTTGCTCAGAACAAAAGAACTGTGCTTCCTACACACACGGCCATATCTAGTTCAATTCTTCTTAGGAAACTGACAAGAACAGTAGATCCTCTTCAGTCCAATACACTGTACATGCTGGGAACAGACGCCAGTGCTATTTGCCCTGTGTATGAAAATGGGAGCACAATAGTGACTCTTCTTACTAGAATACAACTTTTGCTCGTAGGACCAGAAACTGCATGTGATTCAACTCCATTTAGGACTGGGAAACAAACGCTAGCTCCCCTTACAAGAAACACACTCTGCCTTTGAGAAAAGATCACTCTTCTACTCTAGTGTGTTTCCTATTGGGCCAGAACAGTGAGCTTACTCAGAACAAAAGAACTGTGCTTCCTACACACACGGCCATATCTAGTTCAATTTTGCTTAGGAAACTAACAAGAAGAGTAGATCCTCTTCAGTCCCATACACTGTACTTGCTGGGAACAGACGCGAGTGCTATTTGCACTGTATATGGCAATGGGAGCGAAATAGTGACTCTTATTACCAGAAAACAACTCTTGCTCGTAGGACCAGAAACTGCATGTGATTCAACTCCTTTTAGGACGGGAAACAAACGCTAGCTTGCCTTACAAGAAACACTCTCTTCTTTTGAGAAAAGAGCACTCTTCTACTCTACAGTGTTTCCTATGGGGTCCGAACAGTGAGCTTGCTCAGAACAAAAGAACTGTGCTTCCTACACACACGGGCTATATCTAGTTCAACTCTGCTTAGAAAACTGACAAGAACAGTAGCTCCTCTTCAGTCCAATACACTGTATTTGGTGGGAACAGACGCCAGTGCTATTTGCACTGTGTATGACAATGGGAGCTCAATAGTGACTCTTCTTACCAGAAAAAAAACTCTTGATCGTAGGACCAGAAACTGCATGTGATTCAACTCCATTTAGGACTGCGCAACAAACGCTAGCTTGCCTTACAAGAAAAACACTCTGCTTTTGAGAAAAGGGCACTCTTCTACTCTAATGTGTTTCCTATGGGTTCGATCAGGGAGCTTACAGTACAAAAGAACTGTGCTTCCTACACACACGGGCCATATCTAGTTAACCCTGCTTAGGAAACTGACAAGAACAGTAGCTCCTCTTCAGTCCAATACACTGTACTTAATGGGAACAGACGTGAGTCCTCTTTTCACTGTGTGTAAAATGGGAGCGCAATAGTGATTTTCCTTACAAGAAAACATCTCTTGCTCGTAGGATCAAAAACTGCATATGATTCAAGTCCATTTAGGACTGGGAAACAAATGCTAGCTCCACTTACAAGAAACACATTCTGCTTTTGAAAAAAGATCACTCTTCTCTACTGTGTTTCCTATAGGGCCAGAACAGTGAGCTTACTCAGAACAAAAGAACTGTGCTTCCTACACACACGGCCATATCTAGTTCAATTTTGCTTAGGAAACTAACAAGAACAGTAGATCCTCTTCAGTCCATACACTGTACTTGCTGGGAACAGACGCGAGTGCTATTTGCACTGTATATGGCAGTGGGAGTGAAATAGTGACTCTTCTTACCAGAAAACAACTCTTGCTCGTAGGACCAGAAACAGCATGAGATTCAAGTCCTTTTAGGACGGAAAACAAACGCTAGATCGCCTTACAAGAAACACTCTCTGCTTTTGAGAAAAGAGCACTCTTCTACTCTACAGTGTTTCCTATGGGGTCCGAACAGTGAGCTTGCTCAGAACAAAAGAACTGTGCTTCCTACACACACGGGCCATATCTAGTTCAACTCTACTTAGGAAACTGACAAGAACAGTAGCTCCTCTTCAGTCCAATACACTGTACTTGCTGGGAACAGACGCGAGTGCTATTTGCACTGTGTATGTCAATGGGAGCGCAATAGTGACTTTCCTTACCAGAAAACAACTCTAGCTCGTAGAACCAGAAACTGCATGTGATTCAACTCCATTTAGGACTGGGATCCAAACGCTAGCTCGACTTACAGGAAACACACTCTGCTTTGGAGAAAAGAACACTCTTCTACTCTACTGTGTTTCCTATAGGGCCAGAATAGTGAGCTTGCTCAGAACAAAAGAACTGTGCTTCCTACACACAGGGGCCATATCTAGTTCAACTCTGCTTAGGAAACTAAGAAGAACAGTAGCTCATCTTCAGTCCAGTACAGTGTACTTGCTGGGAACAGACGCGAGTGCTATTTGCACTATGTATGGCAATGGGAGCTCAATAGTGACTTTCCTTACCAGAAAACAACTCTAGCTCGTAGTATCGAAAACTGCATGTGATTCAACTCCATTTAGGATTGGGCAACAAACGCTAGCTCGCCTTACAAGAAACACACTCTGCTTTTGAGAAAAGATCACTCATCTACTCTACTGTGTTTTCTATAGTGCCAGAACAGTGAGCTTGCTCAGAACAAAAGAACTGTGCTTCCTACACACACGGCCATATCTAGTTCAATTCTTCTTAGGAAACTGACAAGAACAGTAGATCCTCTTCAGTCCAATACACTGTACATGCTGGGAACAGACGCCAGTGCTATTTGCCCTGTGTATGAAAATGGGAGCACAATAGTGACTCTTCTTACTAGAATACAACTTTTGCTCGTAGGACCAGAAACTGCATGTGATTCAACTCCATTTAGGACTGGGAAACAAACGCTAGCTCCCCTTACAAGAAACACACTCTGCCTTTGAGAAAAGATCACTCTTCTACTCTAGTGTGTTTCCTATAGGGCCAGAACAGTGAGCTTACTCAGAACAAAAGAACTGTGCTTCCTACACACACGGCCATATCTAGTTCAATTTTGCTTAGGAAACTAACAAGAACAGTAGATCCTCTTCAGTCCCATACACTGTACTTGCTGGGAACAGACGCGAGTGCTATTTGCACTGTATACGGCAATGGGAGCGAAATAGTGACTCTTCTTACCAGAAAACAACTCTTGCTCGTAGGACCAGAAACTGCATGTGATTCAACTCCTTTTAGGACAGGAAACAAACGCTAGCTTGCCTTACAAGAAACACTCTCTTCTTTTGAGAAAAGAGCACTCTTCTACTCTACAGTGTTTCCTATGGGGTCCGAACAGTGAGCTTGCTCAGAACAAAAGAACTGTGCTTCCTACACACACGGGCTATATCTAGTTCAACTCTGCTTAGAAAACTGACAAGAACAGTAGCTCCTCTTCAGTCCAATACACTGTACTTGGTGGGATCAGACGCCAGTGCTATTTGCCCTGTGTATGACAATGGGAGCTCAATAGTGACTCTTCTTACCAGAAAACAACTCTTGCTCGTAGGACCAGACACTGCATGTGATTCAACTCCATTTAGGACTGAGAAACAAACACTAGCTTGCCTTACAAGAAACACACTTTGCTTTTGAGAAAAGATCACTCTTCTAGTCTACTGTTTTTCCTATAGGGCAAGAACAGTGAGCTTGCTCAGAACAAAAGAACTGTGCTTCCTACACGCACGGGCCATATCTAGTTTAACTCCACTTAGGAAACTGACAAGAACAGTAGCTCCTATTCAGTCCAATACACTGTACTTGATGGGAACAGACGTGAGTGCTCTTTGCACTGTGTGTGGCAATGGGAGCGCAATAGTGACTTTTCTTACCAGAAAACAACTCTTGCTCGTAGGATCAAAAACTACATGTGATTCAACTCCATTTAGGACTGGGAAACAAACGCTAGCTCGCCTTACAAGACTGACACTCTGCTTTTGAGAAAAGACCACTCTTCTACTCTACTGTGTTTCCTATAGGGCCAGAACAGTGAGCTTACTCAGAACAAAAGCACTGTGCTTCCTACGCACACGGCCATATCTAGTTCAATTTTGCTTAGGAAACTAACAAGAACAGTAGATCCTCTTCAGTCCCATACACTGTACTTGATGGGAACAGACGCGAGTGCTATTTGCACTGTGTATGTCAATGGAAGCGCAATAGTGTCTTTCCTTACCAGAAAAACACTCTAGCTCGTAGGACCAGAAACTGCATGTGATTCAACTCCATTTAAGACTGGGAACCAAATGCTAGCTTGCCTTACAAGAAAAAAACTCTGCTTTTGAGAAAAGAGCACTCTTCTACTCTACTGTGTTTCCTATAGGGCCAGAATAGTGAGCTTGCTCAGAACAAAAGAACTGTGCTTCCTACACACAGGGGCCATATCTAGTTCAACTCTGCTTAGGAAACTGAGAAGAACAGTAGCTCATCTTCAGTCCAGTACAGTGTACTTGCTGGGAACAGACGCGAGTGCTATTTGCACTATGTATGGCAATGGGAGCTCAATAGTGACTTTCCTTACCAGAACACAACTCTTGCTCGTAGTATCGAAAACTGCATGTGATTCAACTCCATTTAGGACTGGGCAACAAACGCTAGCTCGCCTTACAAGAAACACACTCTGCTTTTGAGAAAAGATCACTCATCTACTCTACTGTGTTTTCTATAGTGCCAGAACAGTGAGCTTGCTCAGAACAAAAGAACTGTGCTTCCTACACACACGGGCATATCTAGTTCAATTCTTCTTAGGAAACTGACAAGAACAGTAGATCCTCTTCAGTCCAATACACTGTACATGCTGGGAACAGACGCCAGTGCTATTTGCCCTGTGTATGAAAATGGGAGCACAATAGTGACTCTTCTTACTAGAATACAACTTTTGCTCGTAGGACCAGAAACTGCATGTGATTCAACTCCATTTAGGACTGGGAAACAAACGCTAGCTCCCCTTACAAGAAACACACTCTGCCTTTGAGAAAAGATCACTCTTCTACTCTAGTGTGTTTCCTATAGGGCCAGAACAGTGAGCTTACTCAGAACAAAAGAACTGTGCTTCCTACACACACGGCCATATCTAGTTAAATTTTGCTTAGGAAACTGACAAGAACAGTAGATCCTCTTCAGTCCCATACACTGTACTTGCTGGGAACAGACGCGAGTGCTATTTGCACTGTATATGGCAATGGGAGCGAAATAGTGACTCTTCTTACCAGAAAACAACTCTTGCTCATAGGACCAGAAACTGCACGTGATTCAACTCCTTTTATAACTGGAAAACAAACACTAGCTCGCCTTAAAATAAACAAACTCTGCTTTTGAGAAAAGAGCACTCTTCTAGTCTAATGTGTTTTTTTGTAGGGCCAGAATAGTGAGCTTGCTCAGAACAAAAGAACTGTGCTTCCTACACACACCGACTATATCTAGTTCAACTCTGCTTAGGAAACTGACAAGAACAGTAGCTCCTCATCAGTCCGATACACTGTACATGCTGGGAACAGACGCGAGTGCTATTTGCCCTGTGTATGACAATGGGAGCACAATAGTGACTCTTCTTACCAGAAAACAACTCTTGCTCATAGAACCAGAAACAGCATGTAACTACACTCCATTTTGGACTGGGAAAGAAACACTAGCTCGCCTTACAAGAAACACATTCTGCTTTTGAGAAAAGAGCACTCTTCTACTCTATTGTGTTTCCTGTAGGGCCAGAACAGAAAGCTTGCTCAGAACAAAAGAACTGTGCTTCCTACACACACGGGCCATATATAGTTGAATTCTGCTTAGGAAACTGACAAGAACATTATGTCCTCTTCAGTCAAAATACACTGTATATGCTGGGAACAGACACCAGTGCTATTTGCCCTGTGTATGACAATGGGAGCGCAACAGTGACTCTTCTTACCAGAAAACAACTCTTGCTCATAGGACCAGAAACTGCATGTGACTCAACTCCCTTTATGACTGGGAAAGAAACGCAAGCTCGCCTTACAAGAAACACACTCTGCTTTTGAGAAAAGAGCACTCTTCTACTCTACTGTGTTTCCTATAGGTCCAGAACAGTGAACTTGCTCAGAACAAAAGAACTGTGCTTCCTACATACACAGGCCATATCTAGTTTAACTCTGCTTAGGAAACTGACAAGAACAGTAGCTCCTATTCAGTCCAATACTCTGTACATGCAGGGAACAGACGCCAGTGCTATATGCACTGTGTATGGCAATGGGAGCGCAATAGTGACTCTTATTACCAGAAAAAAACTCTTGCTCGTAAGACCAGAAACTGCACGGGATTCAATTCCATTTCTGACTGGGAAACAAACAGTAGCTTGCCTTTCAAAAAACACACTCTGCTTTTGAGAAAAGAGCACTCTTCTACTCTACAGTGTTTCCTATTGTGTCCGAACAGTGAGCTTGCTCAGAACAAAAGAACTGTGCTTCCTACACACACGGGCCATATCTAGTTCAACTCTGCTTAGGAAACTGACAAGAACAGTAGCTCCTCTTCAATCCAATACACTGTACTTGCTGGAAACAGACACGAGTGCTATTTGCACTGTGTATGGCAAAGGGAGCACAATAGTGACATTCCTTACCAGAAAACAACTCTTGCTCATAGGAACAAAAACTGCATGTGATTCAACTCCATTTAGAACTGGGAAATAAATGCTAGCTCGCCTTACAAGAAACACACTCTGCTTTTGAGAAAAGAGCACTCTTCTACTCTACTGTTTTTCCTATAGGGCCAGAACAGTAAGCTTGCACAGAACAAAAGAAGTGTGCTTCCTACACACACGGCCATATCTAGTTCAGTTCAGCTTAGGAAACTGACAAGAACAGTATACCCTCTTCAGTCAAATACACTGCACATGCTGGGAACAGACACCAGTGCTATTTGCCCTGTGTATGACAATGGGAGCGCAATAGTGACTCTTCTTACCAGAAAACAACTCTTGCTCATAGGACCAGAAACTGCATGTGACTCAACTCCATTTAGGACTGGGAAAGAAACGCTAGATCGCCTTACAAGAAACACACTCTGCTTTTGAGAAAAGAGCACTCTTCTACTCTACTGTGTTTCCTATAGGGCCAGAACAGTGAACTTGCTCAGAACAAAAGAACTGTGCATCCTACACACAGGGGCCATATCTAGTTCAACTCTGCTTAGGAAACTGACAAGAACAGTAGCTCCTCTTCAGTCCAATACTCTGTACATGCAGGGAACAGACGCGAGTGCTATTTGCACTGAGTATGGCAATGAGAGCACAATAGTTACTCTTCTTACAAGAAAAAAACTCTTGCTCGTAGGACCAGAAACTGCACGGGATTCAATTCCATTTCTGACTGGGAAACAAACACAAGCTTGCCTTTCAATAAACACACTCTGCTTTTGAGAAAAAAGCACTCTTCTACTCTACTGTGTTTCCTATGGGGTCCAAACAGTGAGCTTGCTCAGAACAAAAGAACTGTGCTTTCTACACACATGGCCATATCTAGTTCAATTCTGCTTAGGAAACTGACAAGAACAGTAGATCCTCTTCAGTCAAATACACTGTACTTGCTGGGAACCAAGGCCAGTGCTATTTGCCCTGTGTATGACAATGGGAGCGCAATAGTGACTCTTCTTACCAGAAAACAAATCTCGCTCGTAGGACCAGAAACTGCATGTGATTCCACTCCATTTAGGACTGGGAAACAAACGCTAGCTCGCCTTACAAGAAACACACTCTGCTTTTGAGAAAAGAGCACTCTCCTACTCTACTGTGTTTCCTATGGGGTCCGAACAGTGAGCTTGCTCAGAAAAAAAGAACTGTGCTTCCTACACACACGTGCCATATCTAGTTCAACACTGCTTAGGAAACTGACAAGAACAGTAGCTCCTCTTCAGTCCAATATACTGTACTTGCTGGAAACAGACACGAGTGCTATTTGCACTGTGTATGGCAAAGGGAGCGCAATAGTGACTTTCCTTACTAGAAAACAACTCTGTAAATGCTGGGAACAGACGCGAGTGATATTTGCCCTGTGTATTACAATGGGAGCGCAATAGTGACACTTCTTACCAGAAAACAACTCTTGATTGTAGGACCAGAAACTGCATGTGATTCAACTCCATATAGGACTGGGAAAAAAACACTAGCTGGACTTACAAGAAACACACTCTGCTTTTGAGAAAAGAGCACTCTTCTACTCTACTGTTTTTCCTATAGGGCCAGAACAGTGAGCTTGCTCAGAACAAAAGAACTGTACTTCCTACACACACGAGCCATATCTAGTTCAACTCTGCTTAGGAAACTGACAAAAACAGTAGATCCTCTTCCGTCCCATACACTGTACTTACTGGGAACAGACGCCAGTGCTATTTGCCCTGTGTTTGACAATGGGAGCACAACAGTGACTCTTCTAACCAGAAAACAACTCTTGCTCGTAGGACCAGAAACTGCATGTGATTCAACTCCATTTAGGACTGGGAAACAAACGCTAGCTCGCTTACAAGAAAAACTCTGCTTTGAGAAAAGAGCAGTCTTCTACTCTACTGTGTTTCCTATAGGGCCAGAATAGTTTGCTTGCTCAGAACAAAAGAACTGTGCTTCCTACACACACGGGCTATATCTAGTACAACTCTGCTTAGGAAACTGACAAGAACAGTAGCTCCTCTTCAGTCCAATACACTGTACATGCTGGGAACAGACACCAGTGCTATTTGCCCTGTGTATTTTAATGGTAGCGCAATAGTGACTCTTCTTACCAGAAAACAACTCTTGTTCGTAGGACCAGAAACTGCATGTGATTCAACTCCATTTATAACTGGGAAACAAACGCTAGCTCGCCTTACAATAAACACACTCTGCTTTTGAGAAAAGAGCACTCTTCTAGTCTAATGTGTTTTTTGTAAGGCCAGAATAGTGAGCTTGCTCAGAACAAAAGAACTGTGCTTCCTACACACACTGACTATATCGAGTTAAACTCTGCTTAGGAAACTGACAAGAACAGTAGATCCTCTTCAGTCCAATACACTGTACATGCTGGGAACAGACGAAAGTGCTATTTGCCCTGTGTATGATAATGGGAGCGCAATAATGACTCTTCTTACCAGAAAACAACTCTTGCTCGTAGAAACAGAAACTGCATGTGATTCAACTCCATTTAGGACTGGGAAACAAATGCTAGCTCGCCTTACAAGAAACACAATCTGCTTTTGAGAAAAGAGCACTCTTCTACTCTACTCTGTTTCCTATGGGTTCGATCAGTGAGCTTACAGTACAAAAGAACTGGGCTTCCTACACACATGGGCCATATCTAGTTCAACTCTGCTTAGGAAACTGACAAGAACAGTAGCTTCTCTTCAGTCCAATACACTGTACTTGATGGGAACAGACGCGAGTCCTCTTTGCACTGTGTGTGGCAATGGGAGCGCAATAGTGTCTTTCCTTACCAGAAAACAACTCTAGCTCGTAGGACCAAAAACTGCATGTGATTCAACTCAATTTAGGACTGGGAAACAAACGCTAGCTCGCCTTACAAGAAACACACTCTGCTTTTGAGAAAAGAGCACTCTTCTACTCTACTGTGTTTCCTATGGGTTCGATCAGTGAGCTTACAGTACAAAAGAACTGGGCTTCCTACACACACGGGCCATATCTAGATCAACTCTACTTAGGAAACTGACAAGAACAGTAGCTCCTCTTCAGTCCAATACACTGTACTTGCTGGGAACAGACGCGAGTGCTATTTGCACTGTGTATGTCAATGGGAGCGCAATAGTGACTTTCCTTACCAGAAAACTACTCTAGCTCGTAGGACCAGAAACTGCATGTGATTCAACTCCATTTAGGACTGGGAACCAAACACTAGCTCGCCTTACAAGAAACACACTCTGCTTTTGAGAAAAGAACACTCTTCTACTCTACTGTGTTTCCTATAGGGCCAGAATAGTGAGCTTGCTCAGAACAAAAGAACTGTGCTTCCTACACACACGGGCTATATCTAGTTCAACTCTGCTTAGGAAACTGACAAGAACAGTAGCTCCTCTTCAGTCCAATACACTGTACACGCTGGGAACAGACGCCAGTGCTATTTGCCCTGTGTATGATAATGGCAGCGCAATAGTGACTCTTCTTACCAGAAAACAACTCTTGCTCGTAGGACCAGACACTGCATGTGATTCAACTCCATTTATAACTTGGAAACAAACGCTAGCTCGCCTTACAAAAAACACACTCTGCTTTTGAGAAAAGAGCACTCTTCTAGTCTAATGTGTTTTTTGTAGGGCCAGAATAGTGAGCTTGCTCAGAACAAAAGAACTGTGCTTCCTACACAAACCGACTATATCTAGTTCAACTCTGCATAGGAAACTGACAAGAACAGTAGCTCCTCTTCAGTCCAATACACTGTACATGCTGGGAACAGACGCCAGTGCTATTTGCCCTGTGTATGTCAATGGGAGCACAATAGTGACTCTTCTTACCAGAAAACAACTCTTGCTCGTAGGACCAGAAACTGCATGTGATTCAAATCCATTTAGGACTGGGAAACAAACGCTAGCTCGCCTTACAAGAAACACACTCTGCTTTTGAGAAAAGAGCACTCTTCTACTCTACTGTGTTTCCTATAGGGCCAAAAGAGTGAGCTTCCTCAGAACAAAAGAACTGTGCTTCCTACACTCATGGCCATATCAAGTTCAATTGTGCTTAGGAAACTGACAAGAACAGTAGCTCCTCTTCAGTC
The DNA here is from genome assembly GCF_949786415.1 of Peromyscus eremicus. Lineage (NCBI taxonomy): Eukaryota > Metazoa > Chordata > Mammalia > Rodentia > Cricetidae > Peromyscus > Peromyscus eremicus. Next base: position 263,389 of record NW_026734625.1, read on the forward strand.
CAATACACTGTTCATGCTGGGAACAGACGCCAGTGCTATTTGCCCTGTGTATGACAATGGGAGTGCAATAGTGACTCTTCTTAACAGAAAACAACTCTTGCTCGTAGGACCAGAAACTGCATGTGATTCAACTCCATTTAGGACTGGGAAACAAACGCTAGCTCGCCTTACAAGAAACACACTCTGCTTCTCAGAAAAGAGCACTCTTCTACTCTACTGTGTTTCCTATAGGGCCAGAATAGTGAGCTTGCTCAGAACAAAAGAACTGTGCTTCCTACACACACGCGCCATATCTAGGTCAATTCTGCTTAGGAAACTGACAAGAACAGTAGATCCTCTTCCGTCCCATACACTTTACTTGCTGGGAACAGACGCCAGTGCTATTTGCCCTGTGTATGACAATGCGAGCACAATAGTGACTCTTCTTACCAGAAAACTACTCTTGCTTGTAGGACCAGAAACTGCATGTGATTCAACTCCATTTAGGACTGGGAAACAAACGCTAGCTCGCTTTACAAGAAAAACACTCTGCTTTTGAGAAAAGAGCACTCTTCTACTCTACTGTGTTTCCTATAGGGCCAGAATAGTGAGCTTGCTCAGAACAAAAGAACTGTGCTTCCTACACACACGGGCTCTATGTAGTTCAACTCTGCTTAGGAAACTGACAAGAACAGTAGCTCCTCTTCAGTCCAATACACTGTACATGCTGGGAACAGACGCCAGTGCTATTTGCCCTGTGTATGATAATGGGAGCGCAATAGTGACTCTTCTTACCAGAAAACAACTCTTGCTCTTAGGACCAGACACTGCATGTGATTCAACTCCATTTATAACTGGGAAACAAACGCTAGCTCGCCTTACAATAAACACACTCTGCTTTTGAGAAAAGAGCACTCTTCTAGTCTAATGTGTTTTTTTATAGGGCCAGAATAGTGAGCTTGCTCAGAACAAAAGAACTGTGCTTCCTACACACACCGACTATATCTAGTTCAACTCTGCTTAGGAAACTGACAAGAACAGGAGCTCCTCTTCAGTCCAATACACTGTACATGCTGGGAACAGACGCCAGTGCTATTTGCCCTGTGTATGTCAATGGGAGCGCAATAGTGACTCTTCTTACCAGAAAACAACTCTTGCTCGTAGGACCAGAAACTGCATGGGATTCAACTCCATTTAGGACTGCGAAAGAAACACTAGGTCGCCTTACAAGAAACACACTCTGCTTTTGAGAAAAGAGCACTCTTCTACTCTACAGTGATTCCTATGGGGTCTGAACAGTGAGCTTGCTCAGAAGAAAAGAACTGTGCTTCCTACACACACGGGCCATATCCAGTTCAATTCTGCTTAGGAAACTGACAAGAACAGTAGATCCTCTTCAGTCCAATACACTGTACATGCAGGGGACAGATGCTAGTGCTATTTGCAATGTGTATGACAATGGGACCGCAATAGTGACTCTTCTTACCAGAAAACATCTCTTGCTCATAGGACCACAAACTGCATGTGATTCAACTCCATTTAGGACTGCGAAACAAACGCTAGCTCGCCTTACAAGAAACACACTCTGCTTTTGAGAAAAGAGCACTCTTCTAAAATACTGTGTTTCCTACAGGGAAAGAACAGTGAGCTTGCTCAGAACAACGAACTGTGCTTCCTACACACATGGCCGTATCTAGTTCAATTCTGCTTAGGAACCTGACAAGAACAGTAGATCCTCTTCAGTCCAATACACTGTACATGCTGGGAACAGACGCCAGTGCTATTTGCCCTGTGTAAAACAATGGGAGCACAATAGTGACTCTTCTTACCAGAAAACAACTCTTGCTCGTAGGAACTGAAACTGCATGTGACTCAACTCCATTTAGGACTGGGAAACAAACGCTAGCTCGCCTTACAAGAAACACACTCTGCTTTTGAAAAAAGAGCACTCTTCTACTCTACTGTGTTTCCTATGTGGTCCGAACAGTGAGCTTGCTCAGAACAAAAAAACTGTGCTTCCTCCACACACGGCCATATCTAGTTCAATTCTGCTTAGGAAACTGACATGAACAGTAGATCCTCTTCAGTCCAATACACTGTACTTGCTGGGAACAGACAACAGTGCTATTTGTCCTGTGTATGGCAATGGCAGCACAATAGTGACTCTTCTTACGAGAAAGAACTCTTGCTCGTAGGACCAGAAACTGCATGGGATTCAACTCCATTTAGGACTGGGAAACAAACGCTCGCTCGCTTTACAAGAAACACACTCTTCTTTTGAGAAAAGAGCACTCTTCTACTCTACTGTGTTTCCTATGGGGTCCAAACAGTGAGCTTGCTCAGAACAAAAGAACTGTGCTTCATACACACACGGGCCATATCTATTTCAACTCTGCTTAGGAAACTGACATGAACAGTAGATCCTCTTCAGTCCAATACACTGTACTTGCTGGGAACAGATGCAAGTGCTATTTGCACTGTGTATGGCAATGGGAGTGCAATAGTGACTCTTCTTACCAGAAAACAACTCTTGGTCCTAGGACCAGAAACTGCATGTGTCTCAACTCCATTTAAGACTGGGAAACAAACGCTAGCTCGCCTTACAAGAAAAACACTCTGCTTTTGAGAAAAGAGCACTCTTCTACTCTTCTGTGTTTCCTATAGGGCCAGAACAGTGAGCTTGATCAGAACAAAAGAACTGTGCTTCCTTCACACAGGCCATATCTAGTTCAACTCTGCTTAGGAAACTGACAAGAACAGTAGCTCCTCTTCAGTCCGATACACTGTACTTGCTGGGAATGGACCGAGTGCTATTTGCACTATGTATGGCAATGGGAGCGCAATAGTGACTTTCCTTACCAGAAAACAACTCTTGCTCGTAACACCAGAAACTGCATGTGATTCAACTCCATTTAGGACTGGGAAACAAATGCTAGCTCGCCTTACATGAAACACACTCTGCTTTTGAGAAAAGAGCACTCTTCTACTCTACTGTGTTTCCTATGGGGTCCAAACAGTGAGCTTGCTCAGAACAAAAGAACTGTGCTTCCTACACACGGACCATATCTAGTTCAACTGTGCTTAGGGAACTGACAGTACAGTAGCTCCTATTCAGTCCAATACACTGTACTTGCTGGGAATAGACGCGAGTGCTATTTGTAATGTGTATGGCAATGGGAGCGCAATAGTGACTTTCCTTACCAGAAAACAACTCTTGCTCGTAGGACCAGAAACTGCATGTGATTCAACTCCATTTAGGACTAGGAAACAAACGCTAGCTCGCCTTACAAGAAATACACTCTGCTTTTGAGAAAAGAGCACTGCTGTGGGATGTATGGCAAATGTGTTGCTAATTAATCAATAAAACACTGATTGGCCGTTGGCTAGGCAGGAAGTGTAGGCGGGGCAAGGAGGAGAATAAAGCAGGGAAGTGGAAGGCTGAGAGAGAGACACTGCCAGCCGCCATCAGGACAAGGAAGATGTAAGGTACCAGTAAGCCATGAGCCATGTGGCAAAGTAAAAATTAATAGAAATCTGCTAAATATAAGAGTAAGAGCTAGACAATAACAGGCCTTAGCTAATGGCCAAGCAGTTTAAATAATGTAAGAGTCTTTGTGTTTATTTTATAAGTGGGCTCTGAGACTGGCGGGACTTGGTGGTGGCAGCTGGAGAGAAATTCTCCAGCAACAAATGGCGTCCAATGTGTTGGCAAGAGTTTCCACCTAAAAACTGAGAAAAAAGATTCTAAACCGGAGCTAAAAACAGCTCCTAGTTGTCTCTTTCAAGCTAGTGGCAGCCTGCGTGTTTGAGCTACTATGGTGGGTTCCTGGCGTGCATGCTTGACCTGCAGTATGGCGGGAATGAGGCCTCTGCAAGTGGCACATTAAGCTGTGTGGTGGATTTAGCCTTTGCTAGTACAAAACAAAACAAAACAAAAAAAAAGAGATTTCTGGGCTACACGCTGCTTTGATAGAAGCAGAGACCCACTATTTCTGAGAGTTGATGGCTCCCAGAGCTGGCGGAAAACGTAGCCATGTTGGGAATCTGAGGTGGGCGGAGCCAGCAGCCACAGCTGCTGCAGTTTAAAGCAATAGATTCACAATAAGACAGATTCAGATGTAATAGTTTACAATGTGTGTAAAAGATATGTAGGCTTGAAAGAGACAAAAAAGGTGATATATAGAGTTATAGAAACAAATACATAGTTTTAAAAAATAAAGTCATTAAAGAGACAGTAAAGGTGGTATAAAAAATAAGCCACGTAAAAATGGATATTACACAGAGAATCTGGATTGTGTTGTCGTTGGGACTTTTAACTGCAGAAAAACATTTGATTGTAAAAGCTGTAGAGTTATGCCAAAATGTATATTTTAAAGATACCTTGACTTCAAAATTTGGACGTAAGGATATGTTGCTTTGGAAAAGAGTCTCTTTTGTTTCCACAGAAAGCCAGAGGCTATGGATTTGTTCAAGATTAAGATACATCAGGTTTGAACAGCCAAGAACCCCTGAAGGTCTCCTATGACACCATGGCCCAGATGATCCAACATCCATAATGGTTTAAACGCATCTGGCTCAGACGATACAGCCTCATGGACTATTCCATAATTCTAAATTTTTTTTTTCCCCACAAGATACAGCGCCCCCTTCCAGCAGGAAGTAGTAAGAGAAGCTACGCCCAAATTCCCAAATTATATGTAATTTTACTTTGTTAAGGTTAAAACCTTCCTTTTTGAAAAAAAAAAAGGGGAAGTGCTGTGGGATGTATGGCAAATGTGTTGCTAATTAATCAATAAAACACTGATTGGCCGTTGGCTAGGCAGGAAGTGTAGGCGGGGCAAGGAGGAGAATAAAGCGGGGAAGTGGAAGGCTGAGAGAGAGACACTGCCAGCCGCCATCAGGACAAGGAAGATGTAAGGTACCAGTAAGCCATGAGCCATGTGGCAAAGTAAAGATTAATAGAAATGGGCTAAATATAAGAGTAAGAGCTAGACAATAACAGGCCTGAGCTAATGGCCAAGCAGTTTAAATAATGTAAGACTCTGTGTGTTTATTTTATAAGTGGGCTCTGAGACTGGCGGGACTTGGTGGTGGGAGCTGGAGAGAAATTCTACAGCAACAGGGCACTCTTCTACTCTACTGTGTTTCCTATGGGGTCCAAACAGTGAGCTTGCTCAGAACAAAAGAACTGTGCTTCCTACACACATGGACCATATCTAGTTCAACTCTGCTTAGGAAACTGACAAGAACAGTAGCTCCTATTCAGTCCAATACACTGTACTTGCTGGGAACAGACACCAGTGCTATTTGCACTGTGTATGGAATTTGGAGCACAATAGTGACTCTTCTTACCAGAAAACAACTCTTGCTCGTAGGAACAAAAACTACCTGTGACTCACCTCCATTTATGACTGGGAAACAAACGCTAGCTCGCCTTACAAGAAACACACTCTGCTTTAGAGAAAAGAGCACTCTTCTACTCTACTGTGTTTCCTATAGGGCCAGAACAGTGAGCTTGCTCAGAACAAGAGAACTGTGCTTCCTACACACACGGGAAATATCTCGTTCAACTCTGCTTAGGAAACTGACAAGAACAGTAGCTCCTCTTCAGTCCGATACACTGTACTTGCTGGGAACAGACGCGAGTGCTATTTGCACTGTGTATGGCAGTGGGAACACAATAGTGACTCTCCTTACCAGAAAACAACTCTTGCTCGTAGGACGAGAAACTGCATGTGATTCAACTCCATTTAGGACTGGGAAACAAACGCTAGCTCGCCTTACAAGAAACACACTCTGCTTTTAAGAAAAGAGCACTGTTCTACTCTACCATGTTTCCTATAGGGAAAAAACAGTGAGCTTGCTCAGAACAAAGGACTGTGCTTCCTACACACATGGCCGTATCTAGTTCAATTCTGGTTAGGAACCTGACAAGAACAGTAGATCCTCTTCAGTCCAATACACGGTACATGCTGGGAACAGACGCCAGTGCTATTTGCCCTGTGTAAAACAATGGGAGCACAATAGTGACTCTTCTTACCAGAAAACAACTCTTGCTCGTAGGACCAGAAACTGCATGTGATTCAACTCCATTTAGGACTGGGAAACAAACGCTAGCTCGCCTTACAAGAAACAAACTCTGCTTCTGAGAAAAGAGCACTCTTCTACTCTTCTGTGTTTCCTAAGGGCCAGAACAGTGAGCTTGCTCAGAACAAAAGAACTGTGCTTTCTACACACACGGGCCATATCTAGTTCAACTCTGCTTAGGAAACTGACAAGAACAGTAGCTCCTCTTCAGTCCAATACACTGTACTTGCTGGGAATAGACGTGAGTGCTATTTGCACTGTTTATGGCAAAGGGAGAAAAATAGTGACTTTCCTTTCCAGAAAACATCCCTTGTTGGTTGGACCAGAAACTGCATGTGATTCAACTCCATTTTGGACTGGGAAACACACGCTAGCTCGCCTTACAAGAAACACATTCTGCTTTTGAGAAAAGAGCACTCTTGTACTCTACTGTGTTTCCTATGGGGTCCGAACAGTGAGCTTGCTCAGAACTAAAGAACTGTGCTTCCTACACACACGGGCCATATCTAGTTCACTTCTGCTTAGGAACCTGACAAGAACAGTAGATCCTCTTCAGTCCAATACACTGTACTTGCTGGGAACAGACGCCAGTGCTATTTGTCCTGTGTATGGCAATGGAAGCGCAATAGTGACTCTTCTTACCAGAAAACAACTCTTGCTTGTAGGACCAGAAACTGCATGTGATTCAACTCCATTTAGGACTCGAAAACAAAAGCTAGCTCACCTTACAAGAAACACACTCTGCTTTAGAGAAAAGAGCACTCTTCTACTCTACTATGTTTCCTATAGGGCCAGAACAGTGAGCTTGCTCAGAACAAAAGAACTGTGCTTCCTACACACGGGCCATATCTAGTTCAACTCTGCTTATGAAAGTGAAAAGAACAGTAGCTCCTCTTCAGTCCGATACACTGTACTTGCTGGGAACAGACGCGAGTGCTATTTGCACTGTGTATGTCAATGGGAGCGCAATAGTGACTTTCCTTACCAGAAAACAACTCTTGCTCGTAAGACCAGAAACTGCATGAGATTCAACTCCATTTAGGACTGGGAAACAAATGCTAGCTCTCCTTACATGAAACACACTCTGCTTTTGAGAAAAGAGCACTCTTCTACTCTACTGTGTTTCCTATGGGGTCCGAACAGTGAGCTTGCTCAGAACAAAAGAACTGTGCTTCCTACACACACGGGCCATATCTAGTTCAACTCTGCTTAGGAAACTGACAAGAACAATAGCTCCTCTTCCTTCCAATACACTGTACTTGCAGGGAACAGACGCGAATGCTATTTGCACTGTGTATGGCAATTGGAGCACAATAGTGACTTGTCTTACCAGAAAACAACTCTTGCTCATAGGATAAAAAACTGCATGTGACTCAACTCCATTTAGGACTGGGAAACAAACGCTAGCTCGCCTTACAAGAAACAAACTCTGCTTCTGAGAAAAGAGCACTCTTCTACTCTTCTGTGTTTCCTAAGGGCCAGAACAGTGAGCTTGCTCAGAACAAAAGAACTGTGCTTTCTACACACACGGGCCATATCTAGTTCAACTCTGCTTAGGAAACTGACAAGAACAGTAGCTCCTCTTCAGTCCAATACACTGTACTTGCTGGGAACAGACGCCAGTGCTATTTGCCCTGTGTATGACAATGGGAGTTCAATAGTGACTCTTCTTACCAGAAAAAAAACTCTTGCTCGTAGGACCAGAAACTGCATGTGATTCAACTCCATTTAGGACTGTGCAACAAACGCTAGCTTGCCTTACAAGAAAAACACTCTGCTTTTGAGAAAAGGGCACTCTTCTACTCTAATGTGTTTCCTATGGGTTTGATCAGTGAGCTTACAATACAAAAGAACTGTGCTTCCTACACACACGGGCCATATCTAGTTCAAATCTGCTTAGGAAACTGACAGAAACAGTAGCTCCTATTCAGTCCAATACACTGAACTTGATGGGAACAGACGCGAGTCCTCTTTGCACTGTGTGTGGCAATGGGAGGGCAATAGTGATTTTCCTTACCAGAAAACAACTCTTGCTCGTAGGATCAAAAACTGCATGTGATTCAACTACATTTAGGACTGGGAAACAAATGCTAGCTCCCCTTACAAGAAACACACTCTGCTTTTGAGAAAAGATCACTCTTCTACTCTACTGTGTTTCCTATAGGGCCAGAACAGTGAGTTTACTCAGAACAAAAGAACTGTTCTTCCTACAGACACGGCCATATCTAGATCAATTTTGCTTAGGAAACTAACAAGAACAGTAGATTCTCTTCAGTCCCATACACTGTACTTGCTGGGAAAAGACGCGAGTGCTATTTGCACTGTATATGGCAATGGGAGTGAAATACTGACTCTTATTACCAGAAAACAACTCTTGCTCGTAGGACCAGAAACTGCATGTGATTCAAATCCTTTTAGGACGGGAAACAAACGCTAGCGCGCCTTACAAGAAACACTCTCTGCTTTTGAGAAAAGAGCACTCTTCTACTCTACTGTATTTCCTATAGGACAAGAATAGTGAGCTTGCTCAGAACAAAAGAACTGTGCTTCCTACACACACGGGCTATATCTAGTTCAACTCTGCTTAGAAAACTGACAAGAACAGTAGCTCCTCTTCAGTCCAATACACTGTCTTGGTGGGAACAGACGCCAGTGCTATTTGCCCTGTGTATGACAATGGGAGCTCAATAGTGACTCTTCTTACCAGAAAACAACTCTTGCTCGTAGGACCAGACACTGCATGTGATTCAACTCCATTTAGGACTAAGAAACAAACACTAGCTTGCCTTACAAGAAACACACTTTGCTTTTGAGAAAAGATCACCCTTCTAATCTACTGTTTTTCCTATAGGGCAAGAACAGTGAGCTTGCTCAGAACAAAAGAACTGTGCTTCCTACACACACGGGCCATATCTAGTTTAACTCCACTTAGGAAACTGACAAGAACAGTAGCTCCTATTCAGTCCAATACACTGTACTTGATGGGAACAGACGTGAGTCCTCTTTGCACTGTGTGTGGCAATGGGAGCACAATAGTGACTTTTCTTACCAGAAAGCAACTCTTGCTCGTAGGATCAAAAACTACATGTGATTCAACTCCATTTAGGACTGGGAAACAAACGCAAGCACGCCTTACAAGACTGACACTCTGCTTTTGAGAAAAGACCACTCTTCTACTCTACTGTGTTTCCTATAGGGTCAGAACAGTGAGCTTACTCAGAACAAAAGAACTGTGCTTCCTACACACAGGGCCATATCTAGTTCAATTCTGCTTAGGAAACTGACAAGAACCGTAGATCATTTTCAGTCCAAAAACCTGTACATGCTGGGAACAGACGCCAGTGCAATTTGCCCTGTGTATGACAATGGGAGCACAATAGTGACTCTTCTTAATAGAAAACAACTCTTGCTCGTAGGACCAGAAACTGCATGTGATTCAACTCCATTTAGGACTGGGAAACAAATGCTAGCTCGCCTTACAAGAAACACACTCTGCTTTTGAGAAAAGACCACTCTTCTACTCTACTGTGTTTCCTATGGGTTTGATCAGTGAGCTTACAGTAGAAAAGAACTGTGCTTCCTACACACAAGGGCCATATCTAGTTCAACTCTGCTTAGGAAACTGACAAGAACAGTAGCTCCTCTTCAGTCCAATACACTGTACTTGATGGGAACAGACGCGAGTCCTCTTTGCACTGTGTGTGGCAATGGGAGCAAAATAGTGACTTTCCTTACCAGAAAACAACTCTTGCTCGTAGGATCAAAAACTGCATGTGATTCAACTCTATTTAGTACTGGGAAACAAATGCTAGCTCCCCTTACAAGAAACACACTCTGCTTTTGAGAAAAGATCACTCTTCTACTCTACGGTATTTCCGATAGGGTCAGAACAGTGAGCTTACTCAGAACAAAAGAACTGTGCTTCCTACACACACGGCCATATCTAGTTCAATTCTTCTGAGGAAACTGACCAGAACAGTAGATCCTCTTCAGTCCAATACACTGTACATGCTGGGAACAGATGCCAGTGCTATTTGCCCTGTGTATGACAAAGAAAGCACAACAGTCACTCTTCTTACCAGAAAACAACTCTTGCTCGTAGGACCAGAAACTGCATGTGATTCAACTCCATTTAGGACTGGGAAACAAATGCTAGCTCGCCTTATAAGAAACACACTCTGCTTTTGAGAAAAGAGCACTCTTCTAATCTACTGTGTTTACTATGGGTTCGAACAGTGAGCTTGCTCAGAACAAAAGAACTGTGCTTCCTACACACACGGGCCATATCTAGTTTAACTCCGCTTAGGAAACTGACAAGAACAGTAGCTCCTCTTCAGTCCAATACACTGTACTTGCTGGGAACAGACACGAGAGCTATTTGCACTGTATATGGCAATGGGAACGCAATAGTGACTCTTCTTACCAGTTAACATCTCTTGCTCGTAGGACCAGAAACTGCATGTGATTCAACTCCATTTAGGACTGTTAAACAATCGCTAGCTCGCCTTGCAAGAAACACATTCTGCTTCTCAGAAAAGAGCACTCTTCTACTCTACTGTGTTTCCTATTGGGCCAGAATAGTGAGCTTGCTCAGAACAAAAGAACTGTGCTTCCTACACACACGTGCCATATCTAGGTAAATTCTGCTTAGGAAACTGACAAGAACAGTAGATCCTCTTCCGTCCCATACACTGTACTTGCTGGGAACAGACGCCAGTGCTATTTGCCCTGTGTTTGACAATGGGAGCACAACAGTGACTCTTCTTACCAGAAAACAACTCTTGCTCGTAGGACCAGAAACTGCATGTGATTCTACTCCATTTACGACTGGGAAACAAACGCTAGCTCGCTTTACAAGAAAAACACTCTGCTTTTGAGAAAAGAGCAGTCTTCTACTCTACTGTGTTTCCTATAGGGCCAGAATAGTTTGCTTGCTCAGAACAAAAGAACTGTGCTTCCTACACACACGGGCTATATCTAGTACAACTCTGCTTAGGAAACTGACAAGAACAGTAGCTCCTCTTCAGTCCAATACACTGTACATGCTGGGAACAGACGCCAGTGCTATTTGCCCTGTGTATTTTAATGGTAGCGCAATAGTGACTCTTCTTACCAGAAAACAACTCTTGTTCGTAGGACCAGAAACTGCATGTGATTCAACTCCATTTATAACTGGGAAACAAACGCTAGCTCGCCTTACAATAAACACACTCTGCTTTTGAGAAAAGAGCACTCTTCTAGTCTAATGTGTTTTTTGTAAGGCCAGAATAGTGAGCTTGCTCAGAACAAAAGAACTGTGCTTCCTACACACACTGACTATATCTAGTTAAACTCTGCTTAGGAAACTGACAAGAACAGTAGATCCTCTTCAGTCCAATACACTGTACATGCTGGGAACAGACGCCAGTGCTATTTGCCCTGTGTATGATAATGGGAGTGCAATAATGACTCTTCTTACCAGAAAACAACTCTTGCTCGTAGAAACAGAAACTGCATGTGTTTCAACTCCATTTAGGACTGGGAAACAAATGCTAGCTCGCCTTACAAGAAACACAATCTGCTTTTGAGAAAAGAGCACTCTTCTACTCTACTCTGTTTCCTATGGGTTCGATCAGTGAGCTTACAGTACAAAAGAACTGGGCTTCCTACACACATGGGCCATATCTAGTTCAACTCTGCTTAGGAAACTGACAAGAACAGTAGCTCTTCTTCAGTCCAATACACTGTACTTGATGGGAACAGACGCGAGTCCTCTTTGTACTGTGTGTGGCAATGGGAGCACAATAGTGTCTTTCCTTACCAGAAAACAACTCTAGCTCGTAGGACCAAAAACTGCATGTGATTCAACTCAATTTAGGACTGGGAAACAAACGCTAGCTCGCCTTACAAGAAACACACTCTGCTTTTGAGAAAAGAGCACTCTTCTACTCTACTCTGTTTCCTATGGGTTCGATCAGTGAGCTTACAGTACAAAAGAACTGGGCTTCCTACACACACGGGCCATATCTAGTTCAACTCTGCTTAGGAAACTGACAAGAACAGTAGCTCCTCTTCAGTCCAATACACGGTAATTGATGGGAACAGACGCGAGACCTCTTTGCACTGTGTGTGGCAATGGGAGCACAATAGTGTCTTTCCTTACCAGAAAAGAACTCTTGCTCATAGGACCAGAAACTGCATGTGATTCAACTCCAGTTAGGACTGGGAAACAAACGCTAGCTCGCCTTACAAGAAACACACTCTGCTTTTGAGAAAAGAGCACTCTTCTACTCTACTGTGTTTCCTATAGGGCCAGAACAGAGAGCTTGCTCAGAACAAAAGAACTGTGCTTCCTACATACACGGCCATATCTAGTTCAATTCTGCTTAGGAAACTGACAAGAACAATAGATCCTTTTCAGTCCAATGCACTGTACATGCTGGGAACAGACGCGAGTGCTATTTGCACTATGTAAGGCAATGGGAGCGCAATAGTGACTTTCCTTAACAGAAAACAACTCTTGCTCGTAGGACCAGAAACTGCATGTGACTCAACTCCATTTAGGACTGGGAAACAAACGCTAGCTCACCTTACAAGAAACACACTCTGCTTTTGAGAAAAGAGCACTCTTCTACTCTACTGTGTTTCCTATGGGGTCAGAACAGTGAGCTTGCTCAGAACAAAAGAACTGTGCTTCCTACACACACGGGCTGTATCTAGTTCAACTCTGCTTAGGAAACTGACAAGAACAGTAGCTCCTCTTCAGACTAATACACTGTACTTGCTGGAAACAGACGCGAGTGCTATTTGCACTGTGTATGGCAAAGGGAGCGCAATAGTGACTTTCCTTACCAGAGAACAACTCTTGCAGGTAGGACCAAAAACTGCATGAGATTCAACTCCAGTTAGGACTGGGAAACAAATGCTAGCTCGACTTACAAGAAAAACACTCTGCTTTTGAAAAAGAGCACTCTTCTACTCTACTGTGTTTCCCATAGGGCCAGAACAGAGAACTTGCTCAGAACAAAATAACTGTGCTTCCTACACACACAGGCCATACCTAGTTTAACTCTGCTTGGGAAACTGACAAGAACAGTAGCTCCTATTCAGTCCAATACTCTGTTCATGCAGGGAACAGACGCCAGTGCTATATGCACTGTGTATGGCAATGGGAGCGCAATAGTGACTCTTATTACCAGAAAAAAACTCTTGCTCGTAGGACCAGAAACTTCACGGGATTCAATTCCATTTCTGACTGGGATACAAACACTAGCTTGCCTTTCATGAAACACACTCTGCTTTTCAGAAAAGAGCACTCTTCTACTCTACAGTGTTTCCTATGGTGTCCGAACAGTGAGCTTGCTCAGAACAAAAGAACTGTGCTTCCTACACACACGGGCCCTAGCTAGTTCAACTCTGCTTAGGAAACTGACAAGAACAGTAGCTCCTCTTCAGTCCAATACACTGTACTTGCTGGGAACAGACGCGAGTGCTATTTGCACTGTGTATGGCAAAGGGAGCGCGATAGTGACATTCCTTACCAGAAAACAACTCTTGCTCATAGGACCAGAAACTGCATGTGACTCAACTCCCTTTAGGACTGGGAAAGAAACGCAAGCACGCCTTACAAGAAACACACTCTGCTTTTGAGAAAAGAGCACTCTTCTACTCTACTGTGTTTCCTATAGGTCCAGAACAGTGAACTTGCTCAGAACAAAAGAAATGTGCTTCCTACACACACAGGCCATATCTAGTTTAACTCTGCTTAGGAAACTGACAAGAACAGTAGCTCTTATTCAGTGCAATACTCTGTACATGCAGGGAACAGACGCCAGTGCTATATGCACTGTGTATGGCAATGGGAGCGCAACAGTGACTCTTATTACCAGAAAAAAACTCTTGCTCGTAGGACCAGAAACTGCACGGGATTCAATTCAATTTCTGACTGGGAAACAAACAGTAGCTTGCCTTTCAAGAAACACACTCTGCTTTTCAGAAAAGAGCACTCTTCTACTCTACAGTGTTTCCTACAGTGTCCGAACAGTGAGCTTGCTCAGAACAAAAGAACTGTGCTTCCTACACACACGGGCCATATCTAGTTCAACTCTGCTTAGGAAACTGACAAGAACAGTAGCTCCTCTTCAATCCAATACACTGTACTTGCTGGAAACAGACACGAGTGCTATTTGCACTGTGTATGGCAAAGGGAGCGCAATAGTGACTTTCCTTAACAGAAAACAACTCTTGCTGGTAGGACCAAAAACTGCATGTGATTCAACTCCATTTAGGACTGGGAAACAAACGCTAGCTAACCTTACAAAAAACACACTCTGCTTTTGAGAAAAGAGCACTGTTCTACTCTACTGTGTTTCCTATGGGGTCCGAACAGTGAGCTTGATCGGAACAAAAGAACTGTGCTTCCTACACACACAGGCTGTATCTAGTTCAACTCTGCTTAGGAAACTGACAAGAACAGTAGCTCCTCTTCAGACTTATACACTGTACTTGCTGGAAACAGACGCGAGTGCTATTTGCACTGTGTATGGCAAAGGGAGCGCAATAGTGACTTTCCTTACCAGAAAAAAACTCTTGCTGGTAGGACCAAAAACTGCATGTGATTCAACTCATTTAGGACTGGTAAACAAACGCTAGCTCGCCTTACAAGAAACACACTCTGCTTTTGAGAAAAGAGCACTCTTCTAAAATACTGTGTTTCCTACAGGGAAAGAACAGTGAGCTTGCTCAGAACAACGAACTGTGCTTCCTACACACATGGCCATATCTAGTTCAATTCTGCTTAGGAACCTGACAAGAACAGTAGATCCTCTTCAGTCCAATACACTGTACATGCTGGGAACAGACGCCAGTGCTATTTGCCCTGTGTAAAACAATGGGAGCACAATAGTGACTCTTCTTACCAGAAAACAACTCTTGCTCGTAGGAACTGAAACTGCATGTGACTCAACTCCATTTAGGACTGGGAAACAAACGCTAGCTCGCCTTACAAGAAACACACTCTGCTTTTGAAAAAAGAGCACTCTTCTACTCTACTGTGTTTCCTATGTGGTCCGAACAGTGAGCTTGCTCAGAACAAAAAAACTGTGCTTCCTCCACACACGGCCATATCTAGTTCAATTCTGCTTAGGAAACTGACATGAACAGTAGATCCTCTTCAGTCCAATACACTGTACTTGCTGGGAACAGACAACAGTGCTATTTGTCCTGTGTATGGCAATGGCAGCACAATAGTGACTCTTCTTACGAGAAAGAACTCTTGCTCGTAGGACCAGAAACTGCATGGGATTCAACTCCATTTAGGACTGGGAAACAAACGCTCGCTCGCTTTACAAGAAACACACTCTTCTTTTGAGAAAAGAGCACTCTTCTACTCTACTGTGTTTCCTATGGGGTCCAAACAGTGAGCTTGCTCAGAACAAAAGAACTGTGCTTCATACACACACGGGCCATATCTATTTCAACTCTGCTTAGGAAACTGACATGAACAGTAGATCCTCTTCAGTCCAATACACTGTACTTGCTGGGAACAGATGCAAGTGCTATTTGCACTGTGTATGGCAATGGGAGTGCAATAGTGACTCTTCTTACCAGAAAACAACTCTTGGTCCTAGGACCAGAAACTGCATGTGTCTCAACTCCATTTAAGACTGGGAAACAAACGCTAGCTCGCCTTACAAGAAAAACACTCTGCTTTTGAGAAAAGAGCACTCTTCTACTCTTCTGTGTTTCCTATAGGGCCAGAACAGTGAGCTTGATCAGAACAAAAGAACTGTGCTTCCTTCACACAGGCCATATCTAGTTCAACTCTGCTTAGGAAACTGACAAGAACAGTAGCTCCTCTTCAGTCCGATACACTGTACTTGCTGGGAATGGACCGAGTGCTATTTGCACTATGTATGGCAATGGGAGCGCAATAGTGACTTTCCTTACCAGAAAACAACTCTTGCTCGTAACACCAGAAACTGCATGTGATTCAACTCCATTTAGGACTGGGAAACAAATGCTAGCTCGCCTTACATGAAACACACTCTGCTTTTGAGAAAAGAGCACTCTTCTACTCTACTGTGTTTCCTATGGGGTCCAAACAGTGAGCTTGCTCAGAACAAAAGAACTGTGCTTCCTACACACGGACCATATCTAGTTCAACTGTGCTTAGGGAACTGACAGTACAGTAGCTCCTATTCAGTCCAATACACTGTACTTGCTGGGAATAGACGCGAGTGCTATTTGTAATGTGTATGGCAATGGGAGCGCAATAGTGACTTTCCTTACCAGAAAACAACTCTTGCTCGTAGGACCAGAAACTGCATGTGATTCAACTCCATTTAGGACTAGGAAACAAACGCTAGCTCGCCTTACAAGAAATACACTCTGCTTTTGAGAAAAGAGCACTGCTGTGGGATGTATGGCAAATGTGTTGCTAATTAATCAATAAAACACTGATTGGCCGTTGGCTAGGCAGGAAGTGTAGGCGGGGCAAGGAGGAGAATAAAGCAGGGAAGTGGAAGGCTGAGAGAGAGACACTGCCAGCCGCCATCAGGACAAGGAAGATGTAAGGTACCAGTAAGCCATGAGCCATGTGGCAAAGTAAAAATTAATAGAAATCTGCTAAATATAAGAGTAAGAGCTAGACAATAACAGGCCTTAGCTAATGGCCAAGCAGTTTAAATAATGTAAGAGTCTTTGTGTTTATTTTATAAGTGGGCTCTGAGACTGGCGGGACTTGGTGGTGGCAGCTGGAGAGAAATTCTCCAGCAACAAATGGCGTCCAATGTGTTGGCAAGAGTTTCCACCTAAAAACTGAGAAAAAAGATTCTAAACCGGAGCTAAAAACAGCTCCTAGT